>NC_086444.1:1245239243-1245456743 GCF_028390025.1 Pseudophryne corroboree
GGGGACAGGACATGTGGGTACATCAACCAGAGAGGACTGGAGGCCAGGATGCAGGAGGTACACCAGCCAGGGAGCATGGGGACAGGAAGGAGGTCCACCAGCCAGGGAGCATGGGGACAGGACATGGGGGTACATCAACCAGAGAGGATGGGAGGCCAGGATGCAGGAGGTCCACCAACCAGGGAGCATGGGGACAGGACATGTGGGTACATCAACCAGAGAGGAGGGGGGGGCCAGGATGCAGGAGGTCCACCAGCCAGGGAGCATGGGGACAGGAAGGAGGTCCACCAGCCAGGGAGCATGGGGACAGGACATGGGGGTACATCAACCAGAGAGGATGGGAGGCCAGGATGCAGGAGGGCCACCAGCCAGGGAGCATGGGGACAGGACATGTGGGTACATCAACCAGAGAGGACGTGAGGCCAGGATGCAGGAGGTACACCAGCCAGGGAGCATGAGGAGAGGACATGTGGGTACATCAACCAGTGAGGATGGGAGGCCAGGATGCATGAGGTACACCAGCCAGGGAGCATGAGATCAGGACATGTGGGTACATCAACCAGAGAGGATGGGAGGCCAGGATGCATGAGGTTCACCAGCCAGGGAGCATGAGATCAGGACATGTGGGTACATCAACCAGAGAGGATGGGAGGCCAGGATGCAGGAGGGCCACCAGCCAGGGAGCATGGGGACAGGACATGTGGGTACATCAACCAGAGAGGACGGGAGGCCAGGATGCAGGAGGTACACCAGCCAGGGAGCATGAGGAGAGGACATGTGGGTACATCAACCAGAGAGGATGGGAGGCCAGGATGCAGGAGGTACACCAGCCAGGGAGCATGAGGTCAGGACATGTGGATAAATCAACCAGTGAGGATGGGAGGCCACGATGCAGGAGGTACACCAGCCAGGAAATTGGGATGCAAGTATGAGGTGGTATACCAGCCAGGGAGGCCAAGATGAAGGGGGTATGCCACCCAGCGAGTTGGGAGGACAATTTGATCGGCCAGGAGAGTGGGAGGCTAGAATGAAGGAGGTACAGCAGTCAGAAGAGTGGGAGGGGTGTACAAGGGGGTACACCAGCCAGGGTGAGTGGAGGCTAGGATGAAGAGGGTATGCCAGCCAGTGAGGGGGAAGCCAGTATGTGGGTACATCAACCAGAGAGGACGGGAGGCCAGGATGCAGGAGTTACACCAGCCAGGGAGCATGGGACAGGACATGTGGGTACATCAACCAGAGAGGATAGGAGGCCAGGATGCAGGAGGTACACCAGACAGGGAGCATGGGGACAGGATGGAGGTCCACCAGCCAGGTAACATGGGGACAGGACATGTGGGTACATCATCCGGAGAGGACTGGAGGCCAGGATGCAGGTAGTCCACCAACCAGGGAGCATGGGGACAGGACATGTGGGTATATCAACCAGAGAGGACTGAAGGCCAGGATGCAGGAGGTCCACCAACCAGCGAGCATGGGGACAGGACATGTGGGTATATCAACCAGAGAGGAGGGGAGGCCAGGATGCAGGAGGTCCACCAACCAGCGAGCATGGGGACAGGACATGTGGGTATATCAACCAGAGAGGACTGGAGGCCAGGATGCAGGAGGTACACCAGCCAGGGAGCATGAGGACAGGAATGAGGTCCACCAGCCAGGGAGCATGGGGACAGGACATGTGGGTACATCAACCATAGAGGACTGGAGGCCAGGATGCAGGAGTTACACCAGCCAGGAAGCATGGGAACAGGACATGGGGGTACATCAACCAGAGAGGATGGGAGGCCCGGATGCAGGAGGTACACCAGCCAGGGAGCATGGGGACAGGACATGTGGGTATATCAACCAGAGAGGACTGGAGGCCAGGATGCAGGAGTTACACCAGCCAGGGAGCATGGGGACAGGACATGTGGGTATATTAACCAGAGAGGACTGGAGGCCAGGATGCAGGAGGTCCACCAACCTGGGAGCATGGGGACAGGACATGTGGATACATCAACCAGAGAGGACTGGAGGCCAGGATGCAGGAGGTACACCAGCCAGGGAGCATGGGGACAGGAAGGAGGTCCACCAGCCAGGGAGCATGGGGACAGGACATGGGGGTACATCAACCAGAGAGAAGGGGAGGCCAGTATGCAGGAGGTACACCAGCCAGGGAGCATGGGGACAGGACATGTGGGTACATCAACCAGAGAGGACTGGAGGCCAGGATGCAGGAGGTCCACCAACCAGGGAGCATGGGGACAGGACATGTGGGTACATCAACCAGAGAGGAGGGGAGGCCAGGATGCAGGAGGTACACCAGCCAGGGAGCATGGGGACAGGAAGGAGGTCCACCAGCCAGGGAGCATGGGGACAGGACATGGGGGTACATCAACCAGAGAGGATTGGAGGCCAGGATGCAGGAGGTACACCAGCAAGGGAGCATGGGGACAGGATGGAGATCCACCAGCCAGGGAACATGGGGACAGGACATGTGGGTACATCAATCAGAGAGGACTGGAGGCCAGGATGCAGGAGGGCCACCAGCCTCGGAGCATGGGGACAGGACATGTGGGTACATCAACCATAGAGGACTGGGGGCCAGGATGCAGGAGTTACACCAGCCAGGAAGCATGAGAACAGGACATGGGGGTACATCAACCAGAGAGGATGGGAGGCCCGGATGCAGGAGGTACACCAGCCAGGGAGCATGGGGACAGGACATGTGGGTATATCAACCAGAGAGGACTGGAGGCCAGGATGCAGGAGTTACACCAGCCAGGGAGCATGGGGACAGGACATGTGGGTATATCAACCAGAGAGGACTGGAGGCCAGGATGCAGGAGGTCCACCAACCAGGGAGCATGGGGACAGGACATGTGGGTACATCAACCAGAGAGGAGGGGAGGCCAGGATGCAGGAGGTACACCAGCCAGGGAGCATGGGGACAGGAAGGAGGTCCACCAACCAGGGAGCATGGGGACAGGACATGGGGGTACATCAACCAGAGAGGATAGGAGGCCAGGATGCAGGAGGTACACCAGCCAGGGAGCATGGGGACAGGATGGATGTCCACCAGACAGGTAACATGGGGACAGGACATGTGGGTATCATCCAGAGAGGACGGGAGGACAGGATGCAGGAGGTCCACCAGCCAGGGAGCATAGGGACAGGACATGTGGGTACATCAACCAGAGGGGACTGGAGGCCAGGATGCAGGAGGTCCACCAGCCAGGGAGCATGGGGACAGGACATGTGGGTACATCAACCATAGAGGACTGGAGGCCAGGATGCAGTAGTTACACCAGCCAGAGAGCATGAGGACAGGGCAAGTGGGTATATCAACCAGAGAGGACTGGAGGCCAGGATGCAGGAGGTCCACCAGCCAGGGAGCATGATGACAGGACATGTGGGTACATCAACCAGAGAGGACTGGAGGCCAGGATGCAGCAGGTCCACCAGCCAGGGAGCATGGGGACAGGACATGTGGGTACATCAACCAGAGAGGACTGGAGGCCAGGATGCAGGTAGTCCACCAACCAGCGAGCATGGGGACAGGACATGTGGGTATATCAACCAGAGAGGACTGGAGGCCAGGATGCAGGAGGTCCACCAACCAGCGAGCATGGGGACAGGACATGTGGGTATATCAACCAGAGAGGACTGGAGGCCAGGATGCAGGAGGTCCACCAACCTGGGAGCATGGGGACAGGACATGTGGATACATCAACCAGAGAGGACTGGAGGCCAGGATGCAGGAGGTCCACCAACCAGGGAACATGGGTACAGGACATGTGGGTACATCAACCAGAGAGGAGGGGAGGCCAGTATGCAGGAGGTACACCAGCCAGGGAGCATGGGGACAGGAAGGAGGTCCACCAGCCAGGGAGCATGGGGACAGGACATGGGGGTACATCAACCAGAGAGGATTGGAGGCCAGGATGCAGGAGGTACACCAGCCAGGGAGCATGGGGACAGGATGGAGATCCACCAGCCAGGGAACATGGGGACAGGACATGTGGGTACATCAATCAGAGAGGACTGGAGGCCAGGATGCAGGAGGGCCACCAGCCTCGGAGCATGGGGACAGGACATGTGGGTACATCAACCATAGAGGACTGGAGGCCAGGATGCAGGAGTTACACCAGCCAGGAAGCATGGGAACAGGACATGGGGGTACATCAACCAGAGAGGATGGGAGGCCCGGATGCAGGAGGTACACCAGCCAGGGAGCATGGGGACAGGACATGTGGGTATATCAACCAGAGAGGACTGGAGGCCAGGATGCAGGAGTTACACCAGCCAGGGAGCATGGGGACAGGACATGTGGGTATATCAACCAGAGAGGACTGGAGGCCAGGATGCAGGAGGTCCACCAACCAGGGAGCATGGGGACAGGACATGTGGGTACATCAACCAGAGAGGAGGGGAGGCCAGGATGCAGGAGGTACACCAGCCAGGGAGCATGGGGACAGGAAGGAGGTCCAACAACCAGGGAGCATGGGGACAGGACATGGGGGTACATCAACCAGAGAGGATAGGAGGCCAGGATGCAGGAGGTACACCAGCCAGGGAGCATGGGGACAGGATGGATGTCCACCAGACAGGTAACATGGGGACAGGACATGTGGGTATCATCCAGAGAGGACGGGAGGCCAGGATGCAGGAGGTCCACCAGCCAGGGAGCATAGGGACAGGACATGTGGGTACATCAACCAGAGAGGACTGGAGGCCAGGATGCAGGAGGTCCACCAGCCAGGGAGCATGGGGACAGGACATGTGGGTACATCAACCATAGAGGACTGGAGGCCAGGATGCAGTAGTTACACCAGCCAGAGAGCATGAGGACAGGGCAAGTGGGTATATCAACCAGAGAGGACTGGAGGCCAGGATGCAGGAGGTCCACCAGCCAGGGAGCATGATGACAGGACATGTGGGTACATCAACCAGAGAGGACTGGAGGCCAGGATGCAGCAGGTCCACCAGCCAGGGAGCATGGGGACAGGACATGTGGGTACATCAACCAGAGAGGACTGGAGGCCAGGATGCAGGTAGTCCACCAACCAGCGAGCATGGGGACAGGACATGTGGGTATATCAACCAGAGAGGACTGGAGGCCAGGATGCAGGAGGTCCACCAACCAGGGAGCATGGGGAAAGGACATGTGGGTACATCAACCAGAGAGGAGGGGAGGCCAGGATGCAGGAGGTACACCAGCCAGGGAGCATGGGGACAGGAAGGAGGTCCACCAGCCAGGGAGCATGGGGACAGGACATGGGGGTACATCAACCAGAGAGGATAGGAGGCCAGGATGCAGGAGGTACACCAGCCAGGGAGCATAGGGACAGGATGGAGGTCCACCAGCCAGGTAACATGGCGACAGGACATGTGGGTACATCATCCAGAGAGGACGGGAGGCCAGGATGCAGGAGGTCCACCAGCCAGGGAGCATGGGGACAGGACATGTGGGTACATCAACCAGAGAGGACTGGAGGCCAGGATGCAGGAGGTCCACCAGCCAGGGAGCATGGGGACAGGACATGTGGGTACATCAACCAGAGAGGACTGGAGGCCAGGATGCAGGAGGGCCACCAGCCAGGGAGCATGGGGACAGGACATGTGGGTACATCAACCAGAGAGGACTGGAGGCCAGGATGCAGGAGGGCCACCAGCCAGGGAGCATGGGGACAGGACATGTGGGTACATCAACCGGAGAGGATGGGAGGCCACGATGCAGGAGGTACACCAGCCAGGGAGCATGAGGACAGGATATGTGGGTACATCAACCGGAGAGGATGGGAGGCCACGATGCAGGAGGTACACCAGTCAGGGAATTGGGATGCAAGTATGAGGTGGTATACCAGCCAGGGAGGCCAAGATGAAGGGGGTATGCCACCCAGCGAGTTTGGAGGACAATTTGATCGGCCAGGAGAGTGGGAGGCTAGAATGAAGGAGGTACAGCAGTCAGGAGAGTGGGAGGGGTGTACAAGGGGGTACACCAGCCAGGGTGAATGGAGGCTCTGATGAAGAGGGTATGCCAGCCAGTGAGGGGGAAGCCATTATGAGTGGGGTGGCAGGCAAGGCTGAGGGAGGTAAACCAGACAGGGAGCATGAGGATTGGACATGTGGGTACATCAACCAGAGAGGAGGGGAGGCCAGGATGCAGGATGTACACCAGCCAGGGAGCATGAGGACAGGACATGTGGGTACATCAACCAGAGAGGACTGGAGGCCAGGATGTAGGAGGTACACCAGCCAGGGAGCATGGGACAGGACATGTGGGTACATCAACCAGTGAGAATGGAAGGCCAGGATGCAGGAGGTACACCAGCCAGGGAGCATGAGGACAGAACATGTGGGTACATCAACCAGTGAGGATGGGAGTCCAGGATGCAGGAGGTACACCAGCCAGGGAATTGGGATGCAAGTATGAGGAGGTACACCAGCCAAGGGGGTAGGAGGCCTGCACTAGGGTGGTACACCAGCCAGGGAGGCCAAGATGAATGGGGTATGCCACCCAGCGAGTTGGGAGGACAATGTGATCGGCCAGGAGAGTGGGAGGCTAGAATGAATGAGGTACAGCAGCCAGGGAATTGGGATGCAGCTTGCGAGCGAACAACTCGGAATGACCCCCGTTATACTGGGCTGGAGTTTGCATTCTATCACCTCTTTCATCAGCTGAACATTTGCCTCACTGGTAGCCTGTATTAATTAGCCATTGTTTTCCTTTAGATGCAATCTAGTGTCAGCTGTACTGGTCAATGGGCCTAATTCAGACCTGATCGCTCGCTAGCTATTTTTTGCAGCGCTGCGATCAAATAGTCGCCGCCTATGGGGGAGTGTATTTTAGCTTTGCAAGTGTGAGATCACATGTGCAGCCGAGGGGTACAAATAAGTTTTGTGCAGTTTCTGAGTTGCCCAGAACTTATTCATCCGCTGCGATCACTTCAGCCTGTCCGGGCCCGGAATTGACACCCGTCAGACACCCGCCCTGCAAACGCTTGGACACGCCTGCCTTTTTTCCAACCACTCCCAGAAAACGGTCAGTTGTCACCCACAAACGCCCTCTTCCTGTCAATCTCCTTGCGATCGGCTGTGCGAATGGATTCTTCGTTAAATCCATCGCTCAGCAGTGATCCGCTTTTACCCGTACGACGCGCCTGCGCATTGCGGTGCATGCGCAGTTCTGATCGCAGCGCAGCGAAATAATCTAGCGTGCGATCAGGTCTGAATGACCCCCATTGTGCATTCACATACACAAAGTGTTCATAACAATTTGTGTTTCGAAATGAACAGCTGAACAACACCAGTGAACAGATATTTGAACATTTAACTTTAACAATTGCAACTTCATTACGCTCTAAGCCTAATTAACGTCCGTTTTATTTCAGACACACCATGAAGCTCATTCAGGTGCTGTTGTAAAGCTGCTATTGTACGCACATCAGTCTGTCCTACTGCACATGTGTCTGAGCTGCAGTGTACACGTGCAGCGAGTGTATTGCGACTGCACCGAGGAACTAGTCGCATTGTGAGTGATAGGGCAGTGGTCCGGTAAATGCAGGCGTGTCATGGCCATCCAGATGACGTTTTCTGGGCATGCTTAAATTAGCAGTTGCGCTCTTACTTGCTACTGGAGAGCCCTCGGTGACCCAGGAGTGCAGCTCAGCCAGCGCATTCTTCAGAGGCACTCAAGATTTTCTGACATGACCCAGTTTGCGATGATGCTACCAATGTACCAGCAGTTTTATGCCACCGGACAGAAATGATGCGATAGCAGTGGGTGTCACTATCCTCAGATTAGCTTCTGTCCATATTAGCATATAATCACAGTTGCATTTGTCAAAAGATAACAACAGCAGCAGCAGCAAGAACAACCACACCTATATGAGCCTCTATGTACCACAAATTTTCTTAATTTCACTCCATGGTATTTTCTCGAAAACAATTACATCTTTCATTCTCCCTGCAACTCACCCTTCTGTACACATTGAGGCCTCAATTATCCACTACCCTCTTATTAGCACTCATGAGCTTTTTATTTATCTTTATACATTGACAATAACATCCACAACCTATCACCATAAAAAACATTCACAAGCCCCATCAAGTATATTTATCTTTCTTTTATATTTATCTTTCTTTTTCATCCACTAGGGGGTCACTGGAGTACTCTTGGATATGGACGGGGCGTAGCCGGAAATGGCACATTTAAATATTTAAATTAGTAACTGGTCACCCCCTCCATACTCCCATAAACCCTTCAGTATTTTTCTGTGCCTCTAGTCGGAAGGTACATTGGACAGGATTGTCCTTCGATTCTTCAAGCAAGTTTATTTTTAGTTTTTTCTACCCACTCCCTTCCCAACTTATCAGAGAAGTGGGGTCCGGGATGGTGGGTGCCATGAAAAGGGCCCCGCCATTGACCACAATCAGCAGAGCTGATTGCAGCCTCAGGCTGCACAAAGAAGCTGGACCGTGCTTAGTTCAGAAGCCCGTGATAGCCTCCCCTGGTACAGGTAATGAGCGGTTAGGCATCTCACACTGCCGCCGCTCACTTGTGTTAGATGCAGGGGGTGAGGGCGCTATGTGGGGACATTATGTCTTATTTTTTTTATACACACTATATACCGTGCACCCTCCTGCCCAGCCGCGGACTGCACAGCAGCCGCTACTGGGCGCCAAGCAAGTGGACAATGTTCACAACAACACTTCCTTCCTGCCTGCCCAGCTGCGGACTGCATAGCAGCTGCCGCTGGGCGCCAAGCCACCATTCACTGGCTGTATTCCACTGCCCAGCCGCGGACTGCACAGCAGCCGCCACTGGGCGCTAAGCCGCCGCCGCTTCCCGGCCGGCCGCTCCCATACCCGCGCTCCCCAGTCCCTGGACGCCGCTTCCCCCCCTCCCTCCCGCGGTTAGCTTCTGCTAGCCGCTACCCGCGAGAGCTCAGGAGCCGCGAATGGCGGCTCCAGCGGCTCTGTATGCAGAGGGGGGAGAGGTAAAAGGCTGACTGCAGACAGCTCTCACTGCTGCCGCGGTCCGTCTCTGAGAAGGGAGATTGCGGGGAGAGGGGGGGTGAGTAATGCCCGCAGGGGAGGCCCCATAACTAAGCTGCGTTTAAGGCAGCAGACAGCTCAGGCTATTAAGCCTGTGCGGGGGTCAGTGATTTTTCAGGACTGCTGGGCACCTGTAAAGATGTGTATATATAGGGGTATATATGTATATCTATATGGATATGTGTGTATATTTATGGATATATATTTCCAAAAGTATGTTTGTGTGTGTGTGTGTGTATATATATATATATATATATATATATATATATATATACACACATATACATATACATGGGTCTTTGTATATGGCTACATCATGAGTATGTATCAATACACTTATCTTGCAATGGCAAGCACATGGCGGACACAATTTTAACGTTACTTCCTGCTTCTTTCCAGGAAGTGGCTGCACTACAACACTCGGACTCTGGGGGAGCCGGGGTGTTGTTAGGAATTTTTATTTTATTGGTTTTGTACACCTAGTTTCACTATTGTAGGTTAAACACGTGCACTGTAATGCGGATTCATACACACCTGCCTTACGTGATACTAAGCACGGTACTGTTCTGTCCTTCTGGGCTTACTGGTCAGTGCACATAATGAGTGCGTCTAATGTAAAGTAAACAAGCAGCTTCGCTGCAATGTCTGTCAGACAGTATGTCGAACAAATACGACTGCACATACCACGCGTATACTGCCTGGGGAGACTTTGTTATTATTTGTCTTATAAATTGACAGTTTCAGCTAGGTTGATTTCTGTCTATTCAATGCCAGCCCTCATATCACAGCCGGCCATTGATAATTAACTGGAAACCGTTTTTCCAGATAATGCGGTATGGTGGCTAAGCAGGGAACGCTGGTGTGTTTTCCATATTCAGCATATCTTACTAAGCAGCTCAGACGAATACGGACTCAAGCCGATCCTCTTTGGGGGATACTAGCGCGTCTTTGCCCTGGGTACACAGTAGGGGTGTTGCTTAGCCCTGCTTTGGTGCGGGTTTTGGGTTAACAAGACGGAATTGGCATGGCAATTCAGTTCACGTTTGCCCTCCAAGTAGAACACCTTATACTTCTCGCTGATCACACTTGTGAATCTGCTCAATATTTAGGTACAGCTTCTGTGGACGTCGGCCAGTTTAGTTTCCTTTCAGCTTCACTAGTTGCGGCACGACGTGCACTTTCGCTATGTTCTTAACAGAACGAAGTCTGAAGCATTACCTTACACTGGCTACAGGTTTTGTCCTTGTGGCCGGAGAGCCCCAGCCACGAGGGAAATGGCCGCCGTGGCACTGAAGGGGTTAACCCCTAGTGCCCGGCGCCATTTCAAAAGACAATGGGCGCTTGGCGCCAGATTTGAATACCGTGGGCGCTAGGCGCCGTGTTTAGAAATCTGTTTTAAAAATGTATTTTTTATGGTGTGCCGTGGTCCCGGACCCCTCCGGAGACCACGGCAGTGAGGGCATCCCCCGGCACGCTCAGCAGAGTGTGCGCGCCGGGGGAGAGGACAGCCGCTGACCGCCGGAGTCCGGGAGCTCCGCTCCCGGCAGCGGTCGGTGCAGCCCCGGGCGCACTGGAGTGTGCGCGCCGGGGAGAAGGGAGAGCCGCCGCTGGGGGCCGGGAGCTCTGCTCCCGGCGCCTCAGCCCGTTGGAGGTGGCCAGCCGCGGCAGCCGGGACGAACGTCCCGGGCTGCTGGGCAGCGAGGGGGGTGCGCCGCAGCCCGGCTCCCCGCCGAACGCTGCGGCGAGGCCACAAGTCAGCGCCGCTCATGGGGGACCGGGCTAGCCGGCTCCCTAGCGGCGTGGGTGCAATTAGGCTGGCAAGCAGGATGATGAGCGCTGCAACAGAGCCAGAGTCACGGCGGCCGGGACAAGTGTCCCGGGCCGCCGGGCTTCGGTACAGGGGGGTGCGCCGCTGCGTGCGGCGAGGCCACGAAGTTAGTGCCCCACTGGGGGGACAGGGAGAGCCGGCTCCCTGGACCCCAGTGGCAGGCATTACAGGGAGGATGGGGGGAAGCCAGCCCCATACCTCCAGCACAGACAGGGTCCTAGTAGCCAGGCTGCAGGACTAGGGTACAGTAGTTAACCAACCAGACATTGTTTAAATGTAATGACCTACAGTGTGTTGTAAGGCACTGCAGTGCCTAGGTATGTGGAGCCTGTGCAGGCTCAGAGTGTATTTAAATGTATAACATGTACAGTGTGATTTAAATGTAATGTATTTAAAGGTAAATTGCACTTACTTGGTTGTGTGTCCCAGGAGGGGGGAATCCATGGCTGTGCAGGCTGATGGATTCTCCCAGACCTTTTTCCCCAAAAATGGAATGCTTTCCCATCCAGCCTCACACTTCCAAGGGGCACAGGGAGAGAGAGAAGCAGCTCAGCTATGAAACAAGCTGAGTGGTTTCTTGGAGCTCCATGGAGATCACCCGTAGTGGCCAAGAGACCTGGACCGGGGAGCCAGGCTGCCCAGCTCTGGAGCCCAAATCCAGGCTGCAGGCAGTGAGATGGGTCCCGGGCAGGTTTCTGGAAGTCAGATTTAGGAGGGAAAACTTCCCCCAGCCAGACTGAACGGCACCGGGGAGTATCCTGATTCTCCAAGATGGGAGAGTCAAAGGAGACCGACCACTCCCCACTGTCCATAGGGGACAATGTTAGCTGTGCATGAGACCAAGGCATGCACAGCTCATGGGTAAACATTGATTGGTTGTGCACCACCGGGCGGGCTTACCCCCTGTGGTAAGGGGTCTTGGAGAGGGATAAAAGGAGGGTAGTTGGCCCATAGGAGTGTGTATTGTAACATCTTATTCTACTGAAAACATCTGATTGTATGCTGTTGCCCCTAGCAATAGGGAGGAGCCTTTTTAAAGGTTATTGAGCAATAAACATCCTTGCCTCAAGAAGACTGCTTCATCTTGTGACCTACAGGGTTAGGCCAAACCTAGCCCCGTCCTCTGGCTGTCCAGGGAAGCACCTAGCGTCTCCAAGCTCCGCCTTCCGCCAGCTACCGGTAGAGGCCTAGCAAGTGGCTAGTGGGGATTCGTCAGCACCACACAGCTGTGGTAAGGCAGTGCGTCGGCACATGCAGAACCGCGGTTCCAAACGCCACGGCAGGTTAGGAGTTTGGTGGTGGCAGCGAGAACCCGCCCACAGCGCAGTGGGTGGAGTCAGTAACAGGCGGTTACTGACGGTAAGCGGGAATCCCCTATGTGGTCAGGCCTCGTGCGGCTTGACCTTCCATTCTGTGCGCAGCCAACGGGACGCGAAAGCGGCGAGTGCTTTCGTACGGTACCGTCCTGTCACAGGGTCTATTAGTTAAGAAGTCTAAAATCCAATTACATAAACAGAAAGTCCAAATGATGCAATTTAGATATTAGTGTATTTGGAAGGATGGTATTGAATGCTGAACTAAAGTCAACAAAAAAAACTCTCTTTTAGCTTTGTTACTCCCCGTCTTCAGATTCAGTCTTCACTTTATACGCAACTGGATCACCTGCCTTAAAAGCCTGATTACGAACATGCAGCAAAGAACGAATGAACAAAGAATTGTAGAGCACAACGGCATTTGCTGCACTATATAAGTAACCATTAACAAATAATAGGGTGTTACACCAGCCAGGGATGTGGGAGGCCAGGATGAGGGGGTAGACCAGCCAGGGATGTGGGAGGCCAGGATGAGGGGGTAGACCAGCCAGGGATGTGAGAGGCCAGGATGAGGAGGTAGACCAGCCAGGGATGTGAGAGGCCAGGATGAGGAGGTAGACCAGCCAGGGATGTGAGAGGCCAGGATGAGGAGGGTAGACCAGCCAGGGATGTGAGAGGCCAGGATGAGGGGGTAGACCAGCCAGGGATGTGAGAGGCCAGGATGAGGGGGGTAGACCAGCCAGGGATGTGAGAGGCCAGGATAAGGGGGTAGACCAGCCAGGGATGTGGGACGCCAGGATGAGGGGGGTAGACCAGCCAGGGATGTGAGAGGCCAGGATGAGGAGGTAGACCAGCCAGGGATGTGGGAGGCCAGGATGAGGGGGTAGACCAGCCAGGGATGTGAGAGGCCAGGATGAGGGGGGTAGACCAGCCAGGGATGTGAGAGGCCAGGATGAGGGGGTAGACCAGCCAGGGATGTGGGAGGCCAGGATGAGGGGGTAGACCAGCCAGGGATGTGAGAGGCCAGGATGAGGGGGTAGACCAGCCAGAGATGTGAGAGGCCAGGATGAGGGGGGTAGACCAGCCAGGGATGTGAGAGGCCAGGATGAGGGGGTAGACCAGCCAGGGATGTGAGAGGCCAGGATGAGGGGGGTAGACCAGCCAGGGATGTGAGAGGCCAGGATTAGGGGGTAGACCAGCCAGGGATGTGGGACGCCAGGATGAGGGGGGTAGACCAGCCAGGGATGTGGGAGGCCAGGATGAGGGGGTAGACCAGCCAGGGATGTGGGAGGCCAGGATGAGGGGGTAGACCAGCCAGGGATGTGGGAGGCCAGGATGAGGGGGGTAGACCAGCCAGGGATGTGAGAGGCCAGGATGAGGGGGTAGACCAGCCAGGGATGTGGGACGCCAGGATGAGGGGGGTAGACCAGCCAGCGATGTGGGAGGCCAGGATGAGGGGGTAGACCAGCCAGGGATGTGGGAGGCCAGGATGAGGGGGGTAGACCAGCCAGGGATGTGGGACGCCAGGATGAGGGGGGTAGACCAGCCAGGGATGTGAGAGGCCAGGATGAGGGGGTAGACCAGCCAGGGATGTGGGAGGCCAGGATGAGGGGGTAGACCAGCCTGGGATGTGGGAGGCCAGGATGAGGGGGTTACACCAGCCAGGGATGTGGGACGCCAGGATGAGGGGGGTAGACCAGCCAGGGATGTGGGACACCAGGATGAGGGGGGTAGACCAGCCAGGGATGTGGGACGCCAGGATGAGAGGGGTAGACCAGCCAGGGATGTGGGAGGCCAGGATGAGGGGGTAGACCAGCCAGGGATGTGGGACACCAGGATGAGGGGGGTAGACCAGCCAGGGATGTAGGACGCCAGGATGAGGGGGGTAGACCAGCCAGGGATGTGGGACGCCAGGATGAGGGGGGTAGACCAGCCAGGGATGTGGGACGCCAGGATGAGAGGGGTAGACCAGCCAGGGATGTGGGACGCCAGGATGAGAGGGGTAGACCAGCCAGGGATGTGGGATGCCAGGATGAGGGGGTAGACCAGCCAGGGATGTGGGAGGCCAGTGAGGGGGGAGGGAGGGGGGGTATATAACAAATTAGGGGGTGGGAGGCCTGTACAAGATGTGTACACCAGCCAGGGATGAGAGAAGCCAGGATGAGGGGTATAAACCAGCCAGGGATGTGGGAGGCCAGGATAAGGGGGTAGACCAGCCAGGGATGTGGGACGCCAGGATGAGGGGGGTAGACCAGCCAGGGATGTGAGAGGCCAGGATGAGGAGGTAGACCAGCCAGGGATGTGGGAGGCCAGGATGAGGGGGTAGACCAGCCAGGGATGTGAGAGGCCAGGATGAGGGGGGTAGACCAGCCAGGGATGTGAGAGGCCAGGATGAGGGGGTAGACCAGCCAGGGATGTGGGAGGCCAGTATGAGGGGGGTAGACCAGCCAGGGATGTGGGAGGCCAGGATTAGGGGGGTAGACCAGCCAGGGATGTGGGAGGCCAGTATGAGGGGGGGGGGGGGGTATATAACAAATTAGGGGGTGGGAGGCCTGTACAAGATGTGTACACCAGCCAGGGATGAGGGAAGCCAGGATGAGGGGTATAATCCAGCCAGGGATGTGGGAGGCCAGTATGAGGGGGGTAGACCAGCCAGGGATGTGGGAGGCCAGGATTAGGGGGGTAGACCAGCCAGGGATGTGGGAGGCCAGTATGAGGGGGGGGGGGTATATAACAAATTAGGGGGCGGGAGGCCTGTACAAGATGTGTACACCAGCCAGGGATGAGGGAAGCCAGGATGAGGGGTATGAACCAGCCAGGGATGTGGGAGGCCAGTATGAGGGGGTAGACCAGCCAGGGATGTGGGAGGCCAGTATGAGGGGGGTAGACCAGCCAGGGATGTGGGAGGCCAGGATGAGGGGGGTAGACCAGCCAGGGATGTGGGAGGCCAGTATGAGGGGGGGGGGGGGGGGTATATAACAAATTAGGGGGTGGGAGGCCTGTACAAGATGTGTACACCAGCCAGGGATGAGGGAAGCCAGGATGAGGGGTATAAACCAGCCAGGGATGAGGGAGGCCAGTATGAGGGGGTTGACCAGCCAGGGATGTGGGAGGCCAGTATGAGGGGGGTAGACCAGCCAGGGATGTGGGAGGCCAGGATTAGGGGGGTAGACCAGCCAGGGATGTGGGAGGCCAGTATGAGGGGGGGGGGGGTGTATATAACAAATTAGGGGGTGGGAGGCCTGTACAAGATGTGCACACCAGCCAGGGGTGTGGGAGTCCAGGACAAAGGAGGTACACCAGCCAGGGGATTTTGGAATCCAGTATGAAGGTGGGAGGCCATTGTGAGGGGGGTACACTAGCCAGGGGGATGGGAGGCCAGAATGAAGAGGGTACACCAGTCAGTGAGTGGGAGGCCAGAACGAGGGGTGTACACCAGTCAGGATGATGGGAGGAGAGTATGAAGGGAGTACACAAAGCTAGGGGTAAGGGTGGTCAAGAAGAAGGTCCATGAACTAGGGGCTTGGGAGATCAGTATGAGTGGGATACATGAGCCGTGGGAAAAGTTGGCCAGGATGAAGGGGTAATACCGGCTATAAGGTATATATTGTCCAGGAGGGTCAGTGACCAGGATAAAGGGGGTCACCCCTTCTTCCTCCTCATCTTTATTTTTCTCACTCTTCCTCTTTCCTTCGCACGTCCTCCTTCTTTTCCACATCATTCTTCCTCTTCCGCACAGTCTACGATGCAACATCGTCCTGCAGCAGTCCACCCTCCTCATTTCCCATCAGTAGAAGACCCAACCCTTGTTCTCCTTCCAGTAACCACCTCATCCTCTCCGCAGGCTCGGGAGCAATGTCCTGGGGTTAACAACAAGCCGTACGTGTGCGAGAGTGGCCACTGCTGCGGGGAGACCGGCTGCTGTACCTACTACTACGAGCTGTGGTGTAAGTGACCCTTCCTGTCCTAGATACACTGCCACCTAGTGCACCGAGAAAGCGTGGATGATATCACAGACCACGCAGCTTAAATGAAGCGTCACGCAGCCTGGGCGTTGGTTAGTTTTTAGATCTGTGCATTTGGGGTTATACTGAGGGGTAATATAACACAGCCAGATTACGTATATATGTAACACATATTATGTAATACAACGTGGGAAGGGTGAGGGCTACAATAACTGTGCGTCTCTTCTCCCCCCTCGCAGGGTTCTGGCTCCTGTGGACTGTACTCATCCTCCTGAGTTGTTGCTGTGCCTATCGTCACCGTCGCGCCAAACTTCGCCTGCAACATCAGCAAAGGCAGCGTGAGATCAACCTTATTGCGTACCATCGTGCCTGCCACTATCCTCCATCTATGCTAGACCTTAGTAAGTCATCCCACATTAGTACATACCTGTACACTACGTTCTGTAAGAGTCCCGGGCTGCCTGGGTGTGTAGCAAGCAATTAATCTAGTTCTACAGTGACGTGTCAAAGGGGCAATTCTGGAAGTGTTCCAGGGTGAGGGCAGGCGACGTGCATGGTCATCCATTCGTGTCGTAGTATAACATCCTTCGTCCTGATATGGGGGACACGGACTGATATGGGGGACAAGGAGAAGTAGGCACTAGAATGGTTGGTAAGTTAGAACTCTCCCACCCTCATATTACCCCCCCCCCCCCCCCACCCTTTCTTTAGCTCCTCAGTTATTTGTTTTTGTGCCTGTAGGAGAGGCAATAAGGTTATTAAGGATTAGGGTTTTGCTTGCGTTCTAGCCTGTCCAGAAGGAGCAGGCATTAAACCAACGCCTGCAGCCAGCGTCTGTCAGATTTTTCACACAGAAGGGAACTGGAGAGTGACCGGTGGCTTACCTGGTGAAGATCCAGCGCCATTTGCAATACGGCAGCCACAAGAGCTGGTGGATGAACGTCTGGGTCTGGTGACTTTTGGCTGCTTCCGGGCAGTGATCCACACTGGTGCTGCTGCTGTGTCCGGTGGCAGTGTAAGAGCATCGGGGGTCATTCCGAGTTGATCGCTAGCTGCCGTTGTTCGCTGCGTAGCGATCAGTGAAAAATACGGCTAATCTGCGCATGCGTATGCACCGCAATGCGCACGCGCGTCGTTCGGGTACAAAGTCCAATATGGTTTTGCACTGGTTCTAGTGACGATTCCAATCGCACAGCCGAACGCAAGGAGATTGACAGGAAGTGGGAGTTTCTGGGTGGCAACTGACCGTTTTCTGGGAGTGTTTGGAAAAATGCAGGCGTGGCCGGGCGTTTGCTGAGCAGGTATCTGACGTCATTACCGCGACACTCGTCGCAGCAATCATCGCACAGAATAACTACAGGGCTGGTCTTGTTCTGCACAAAATGTGTTTGCAGGCGCTCTGCTGCGCAGGCGTTCGCACTTCTGCAAAGCGAAAATACACTCCCCCGTGGGCGGCGACTATGCGTTTGCACGGCTGCTAAAACCTGCTAGCGAGCGATCAACTCGGAATAACCCCCATTGTTCTGGTGTTCGTGTTTCTGCATTGCTAACACATACTTCAGGTTATTTACTTGTTTTCTCTAACGTCCTAAGTGGATGCTGGGGACTCCGTCAGGACCATGGGGATAGCGGCTCCGCAGGAGACAGGGCACAAAAAGTAAGCTTTTAGGATCACATGGTGTGTACTGGCTCCTCCCCCTATGACCCTCCTCCAAGCCTCAGTTAGGTTTTTGTGCCCGTCCGAGCAGGGTGCAATCTAGGTGGCTCTCCTAAAGAGCTGCTTAGAAAAAGTTTTTTAGGTTTTTTATTTTCAGTGAGTCCTGCTGGCAACAGGCTCACTGCATCGAGGGACTTAGGGGAGAGAATTTCAACTCACCTGCGTGCAGGATGGATTGGATTCTTAGGCTACTGGACACCATTAGCTCCAGAGGGAGTCGGAACACAGGTCTCACCCTGGGGTTCGTCCCGGAGCCGCGCCGCCGACCCCCCTTACAGATGCTGAAGATTGAAGGTCCGGAAACAGGCGGCAGAAGGCTCTTCAGTCTTCATGAAGGTAGCGCACAGCACTGCAGCTGTGCGCCATTGTTGTCACACACTTCACACCAGACGGTCACGGAGGGTGCAGGGCGCTGCTGGGGGCGCCCTGGGCAGCAATATATAATACCTTTTATGGCAAAAGAATACATCACATATAGCCATTAAGGCTATATGTATGTATTTAACCCATGCCAAATGTCTAAAACTCCGGGAGAAAAACCCGCCGGAATAGGGGGCGGGGCTTATTCTCCTCAGCACACAGCGCCATTTTCCTGCTCAGCTCCGCTGTGAGGAAGGCTCCCAGGACTCTCCCCTGCACTGCACTACAGAAACAGGGTAAAACAGAGAGGGGGGGCATATTTTGGCGATATTTTTATATATTTAAGCGGCTATAAGGAACAACACTTATATAGGGTTGTTCCCATATATATTATAGCGCTTGGGTGTGTGCTGGCAAACTCTCCCTCTGTCTCCCCAAAGGGCTAGTGGGGTCCTGTCTTCGATAAGAGCATTCCCTGTGTGTCTGCTGTGTGTCGGTACGTGTGTGTCGACATGTATGAGGACGATGTTGGCGTGGAGGCAGAGCAATTGCCGATAATGGTGATGTCACCCCCCAGGGAGTCGACACCGGAATGGATGGCTTTGTTTATGGAATTACGTGATAATGTCAGCACATTACAAAAATCAGTTGACGACATGAGACGGCCGGCAAACCAGTTAGTACCTGCCCAGGCGTCTCAGACACCGTCAGGGGCTGTAAAGCGCCCTTTACCACAGACCCAGACACAGACGCTGAATCTAGTGTCGACGGTGATGAAACAAACGTATTTTCAAGTAGGGCCACACGTTATATGATCACGGCAATGAAGGAGGCTTTGCATATCTCTGATACTACAAGTACCACAAAAAGGGGTATTATGTGGGGGGTGAAAAAACTACCTGTAGTTTTTCCTGAATCAGAGGAATTAAATGATGTATGTGATGAAGCGTGGGTTAACCCAGATAGAAAAATGCTAATTTCAAAAAAGTTATTAGCATTATACCCTTTCCCGCCAGAGGTTAGGGCGCGCTGGGAAACACCCCCTAGGGTGGATAAGGCGCTCACACGCTTATCGAAACAAGTGGCGTTACCGTCTCCTGATACGGCCGCCCTCAAGGATCCAGCTGATAGGAGGCTGGAAACTACCCTGAAAAGTATATACACTCATACTGGTGTTATACTGCGACCAGCCATCGCCTCAGCCTGGATGTGCAGTGCTGGGGTCGTCTGGTTGGATTCCCTGACTGAAAATATTGATACCCTGGATAGGGACAGTATTTTATTGACTATAGAGCAATTAAAGGATGCTTTCCTTTATATGCGAGATGCGCAGAGAGATATTTGCACTCTGGCATCGAGAGTAAATGCGATGTCCATATCTGCCAGAAGGAGTTTATGGACGCGACAGTGGTCAGGTGATGCGGATTCCAAACGACATATGGAAGTATTGCCGTATAAAGGGGAGGAATTATTTGGCGTCGGTCTATCGGATCTGGTGGCTGCGGCAACTGCCGGAAAATCCACTTTTTTACCTCAGACCCCCTCCCAACAGAAAAAGACACCGTCTTTTCAGCCGCAGTCCTTTCGTTCCTATAAGAACAAGCGGACAAAAGGACAGTCATATCTGCCTCGGGGCAGAGGAAGGGGTAAGAGAGGGCAGCAAGCAGCCCCTGCCCAGGAACAGAAGCCCTCCCAGGGTTCTGCAAAGCCCTCAGCATGATGCTGGGGCCTTACAAGCGGACTCAGGAACGGTGGGGGGTCGACTCAAGAATTTCAGCGCACAGTGGGCTTGCTCACAGGTGGACCCCTGGATTCTACAGGTAGTATCTCAGGGTTACAGGTTGGAATTCGAGAAGTCTCCCCCTCGCCGGTTCCTAAAGTCTGCTTTGCCAACGTCTCCCTCGGACAGGGCGATGGTACTGGAAGCCATTCACAAGCTGTTTGCTCAGCAGGTGATAGTCAAGGTACCCCTCCTACAACAGGGAAAGGGGTATTACTCCACGCTATTTGTGGTACCGAAGCCGGACGGCTCGGTAAGACCTATTCTAAATCTCAAATCTTTGAACCTGTACATACAAAAATTCAAGTTCAAGATGGAGTCACTCAGAGCAGTGATAGCGAATCTGGAAGAAGGGGACTTTATGGTGTCCCTGGACATAAAGGACGCTTACCTGCATGTCCCAATTTGCCCTTCACATCAAGGGTACCTCAGGTTCGTGGTGCAAAACTGTCATTATCAGTTTCAGACGCTGCCGTTTGGATTGTCCACGGCACCTCGGGTCTTTACCAAGGTAATGGCCGAAATGATGATCCTTCTACGAAGAAGAGGCGTATTAATTATCCCTTACTTGGACGATCTCCTGATAAGGGCAAGATCCAGAGAACAGCTGGAAGACGGAGTAGCACTAACCCAACTAGTGCTGCAACAACACGGGTGGATTCTGAATTTTCCAAAATCTCAGTTGACCCCGACGACACGTCTGCTGTTCCTGGGAATGATTCTGGACACGGTTCAGAAAAAGGTGTTTCTTCCGGAGGAGAAAGCCAGGGAGTTATCCGAACTTGTCAGGAACCTCCTAAAACCAGGGACAGTGTCTGTGCATCAATGCACAAGAGTCCTGGGAAAGATGGTGGCTTCTTACGAAGCGATTCCATTCGGCAGATTCCACGCACGAACTTTTCAGTGGGATCTGCTGGACAAATGGTCCGGATCGCATCTGCAGATGCATCAGCGGATAACCTTATCGCCACGGACAAGGGTGTCTCTTCTGTGGTGGTTGCAGAGTGCTCATCTGTTAGAGGGCCGCAGATTCGGCATACAGGACTGGGTCCTGGTGACCACGGATGCCAGTCTGAGAGGCTGGGGAGCGGTCACACAAGGAAGAAACTTCCAGGGAGTATGGTCAAGCCTGGAGATGTCTCTTCACATAAATATACTGGAGCTAAGAGCGATTTACAATGCTCTAAGTCTGGCAAAACCCCTGCTTCAGGGTCAGCCGGTGTTGATCCAGTCGGACAACATCACGGCAGTCGCCCACGTAAACAGACAGGGCGGCACAAGAAGCAGGACAGCAATGGCAGAAGCTGCAAGGACTCTTCGCTGGGCGGAAGATCATGTGATAGCACTGTCAGCAGTATTCATTCCGGGAGCGGACAACTGGGAAGCAGACTTCCTCAGCAGACACGATCTACACCCGGGAGAGTGGGGACTTCATCCAGAAGTCTTCCACATGATTGTGAACCGTTGGGAAAAACCAATGGTGGATATGATGGCGTCCCGCCTCAACAAAAAACTGGACAGGTATTGCGCCAGGTCAAGAGATCCTCAGGCAATAGCTGTGGACGCTCTGGTAACACCGTGGGTGTTCCAGTCAGTGTATGTGTTCCCTCCTCTGCCTCTCATACCAAAAGTACTGAGAATTATACGGCAAAAGGGAGTAAGAACGATACTAGTGGCTCCGGATTGGCCAAGAAGAACTTGGTACCCGGAACTTCAAGAGATGCTCACGGAGGATCCGTGGCCTCTACCTCTAAGACGGGACCTGCTTCAGCAGGGACCGTGTCTATTCCAAGACTTACCGCGGCTGCGTTTGACGGCATGGCGGTTGAACGCCGAATTCTAAAGGAAAAAGGCATTCCGGAAGAGGTCATTCCTACACTGGTAAAGGCCAGGAAGGAGGTGACTGCACAACATTATCACCGCATTTGGAGGAAATATGTTGCGTGGTGTGAGGCCAGGAAGGCCCCCACGGAGGAATTTCAACTGGGTCGATTCCTACATTTCCTGCAAACAGGATTGTCTATGGGCCTCAAATTGGGGTCCATTAAGGTTCAAATTTCGGCCCTGTCGATTTTCTTCCAGAAAGAATTGGCTTCAGTTCCTGAAGTCCAGACTTTTGTAAAAGGAGTACTACATATACAGCCCCCGGTTGTGCCCCCAGTGGCACCGTGGGATCTTAATGTAGTCTTGGATTTTCTAAAATCCCATTGGTTTGAGCCGCTCAAATCGGTGGAGATGAAGTATCTTACATGGAAAGTAACCATGCTACTGGCCCTGGCTTCAGCCAGGAGAGTATCAGAATTGGCGGCTTTATCATATAAGAGCCCATATCTGATTTTCCATACGGACAGGGCAGAACTGCGGACGCGTCCTCATTTTCTGCCTAAGGTGGTGTCAGCGTTTCACCTGAACCAGCCTATTGTGGTGCCTGCGGCTACTAACGAGTTGGAGGATTCCAAGTTGTTGGACGTGGTCCGGGCATTGAAAATATATATTTCAAGAACGGCTGGAGTCAGAAAGTCTGACTCACTGCTTATATTGTATGCACCCAACAAGATGGGTGCTCCTGCTTCTAAGCAGACGATTGCTCGTTGGATTTGTAGCACAATTCAACTTGCACATTCTGTGGCAGGCTTGCCACAACCTAAATCTGTCAAGGCCCATTCCACAAGGAAAGTGGGCTCATCCTGGGCGGCTGCCCGGGGAGTCTCGGCATTACAACTCTGCCGAGCTGCTACTTGGTCAGGGGCAAACACGTTTGCAAAATTCTACAAATTTGATACCCTGGCTGAGGAGGACCTTGAGTTCTCTCATTCGGTGCTGCAGAGTCATCCGCACTCTCCCGCCCGTTTGGGAGCTTTGGTATAATCCCCATGGTCCTGACGGAGTCCCCAGCATCCACTTAGGACGTTAGAGAAAATAAGAATTTACTTACCGATAATTCTATTTCTCGTAGTCCGTAGTGGATGCTGGGCGCCCATCCCAAGTGCGGATTGTCTGCAATACTTGTACATAGTTATTGTTACAAAAAAATCGGGTTGTTATTTGTTGTGAGCCGTCTGTTCAGAGGCTCCTACGTTTGTCATACTGTTAACTGGGTTCAGATCACAAGTTATACGGTGTGATTGGTGTGGCTGGTATGAGTCTTACCCGGGGTTCAATATCCTTCCTTATTGTGTACGCTCGTCCGGGCACAGTACCTAACTGAGGCTTGGAGGAGGGTCATAGGGGGAGGAGCCAGTACACACCATGTGATCCTAAAAGCTTACTTTTTGTGCCCTGTCTCCTGCGGAGCCGCTATCCCCATGGTCCTGACGGAGTCCCCAGCATCCACTACGGACTACGAGAAATAGAATTATCGGTAAGTAAATTCTTATTTTCTTTATCTTTGTTTCTTTTATTTGAATTAATTAGACTTTTTTTTTCTATTTTTCAAATTTCTAAAGTGTTATTGTAAAAAAAAAAAAAAGAGAGCAGAAAGAGTTCTGCATTTGTTTGATACAGTTTAGAAAAAATAGGGGGGGAGGAGATATAGGTTACAGACGCCGTTCTTGTATCTTTGTGAGTGTTTTCGCTTGGTGGTGATGGCACAGTACGTCTCCAAAGGGAGATAAAGCCCCCATAGCTAAGCAAGGGGCAGTACTTCCGGTACATTATACATGTTCTAAATGTTCTCCTAAAGTCATTAAATAGAGCAAAGGGCAGGGGTCCCTTTATACAGAGTGTGAGGCTGAGGCACTTGGTCAACACTCACCAAGAACACTCCACCAGTGGAGGTGTTGACACTATGAGCAAAGGTGTTGGCTCAATACATTGCTGACTTACCAAAGGAAGTGCGCAATGTCCATAGCCAGGTAAGTGCTTTGGCTTTGAGGCAGGCCCCTTCCCCTGAAATAGTGACTATACCCCAGATTCAGTATTATCTTTACAAATGGATAGGCTTTAGAAAATCTGTTCATCTTTGGAAGCGGTCCTGGTTTCGTCTAGGACTGGTGTTTGTAAACGCCAGCCTACACAGATGGTGCATTTTCCTAGGGAAGAGGATTTGGACAGTGGTTGATCAGGACTGGCGAGACCACTCTGGTTTGGAAGATAGGTCTCATGATTGTTTGGGAGTCACTGAGCTTATTCAGGCTATCTGCCAGACCTTTAAGATGGAGGATGAGGAGCCTTATGCTTCAGTGGTTCCTTCAGGATTATATAAAGAAAGGAGGAGGTTTTGACCTTTTCTTAATTTTCTAATTTTTCAGACGTTTTGGGTGAAGCTTGGCTTAAACCCAATAACAAAATTAAACTTACAGCATTTCTTAAATATACGTATACCTTTTTTGACAAGGATACATCAGTATAGGAGGTACCTCCAGCAGTGGAACCCTCGATCGCCCATTTAGCCAAATCCACGGTCCTTCCAACAACCACTCTGCTGCCATTATGGATCATACTGATCATAAGTGTGAATCCTTCGTTATTTTTTTTTTTTTTTTCAGTAACAGGTACTACCTTGCGCTCAGCTTTGGCAGGGACCTGGGCTACCACACTTATAGAGGCCTGGTCAGACCAGCTGGACCAGACGGTTCCTCTGGCCCCATCTTAATTTAAAAAGGCTCAACTTATAAGTGCAGAAGTCCAAGATGGAGTCTTTAGACTCTGTAATTGCTTCTATGGAAGGAGGAGAATTTCTTGTGTCCCTCAGTATCAAGGATGCATATCTGCACATGCCAATTTGAGAACGAGATGATGAACTATTGCGTTTTGCATCAGGTCTCCTTCATTTTCAATTTCAGGCCTCGCCCTTTGTGCTTTCTACCACGCAAAGGGTGTTTACCAATATTGTGTCACCTATGGTAGCTATACCGCGTGCATCATCAGGGAGCTATGGTAATTGCTTACCTAGACAACCAGCTGATCAAAGCGTCAGCAGATCTACTCAGTACTCACAGATTATGTCAACTCTGGAATTCCACCACTGGGTACTTAACCTGCCGTAATCCAATTTGGTCTCAGCACGGAGGAAAGCTGGTAGCCACATTTGAGGCACTTCCTTTTGCACGCTTTAACTTCAGGCCCCCTCGGCATTTTAACCTTTGGCGTTGGAGGAGATGGGCTCCTTGCGTAGATTGGCACTTATTCCCCCTGTCCATACAAACACTTCAACCCTGGATTTGTGGCTCCGCACTCCCAACTTGTCCAGTCGCTGCCAGTTTTCTCCCTCAAAATGAACACTAGTCATGACAGATGCCAGTCTTCAGGGATGGGGTGCAGTGACTTTAGGGTTCCAATTCCAGGGTGTTTGGTCAGTGAACATCTATCAATGTGCTAGAACTATGAGCAGTTTTTCGTGGTCCCTACATTAGGACACATTCAACCAGATTGTGGAGAAACGGGGTCTGCCGCATATTCTAGATCTCATGGCATCCAGGTTGAACAGAAAGCTTCTGAGGTATGGGGCACAGTCCAAGGATCCACAGGCAAGCGTGGTAGATTCCTTGACGTGGTCCTTTGAATTAGATCATGGAGGCTGCTGCTGCGAGTCCATTCTTTCATCCAGATTGGCCTCTGTTAGCTTTATTGGCATGGTACTTGAGACCAGTCTCTTGAGGTCCAACGGGTTTTCTACAGCTGTTATCCAACCAGTGTTACAGGCACATAGGTTATCCACTTCAACAATTAATCATAGGCTGTGGAGATATTCCATACGATGGTGCGAAGCTTAGAACGTTTTGGATGCTTGGTTTCGCTTACCACGTCCACTTTCTTTTTTACAAGATGGAATGTCCCAAGGCCTCCTCATCTCTTCCCTGAGTAGTCAAGTTTCGGCCTTGTCTATACTTTTTCAGATGCATCTAGCATCCTTTCCAGATGTCAGAACTTTCATGCAAGTGGTATTGCATGTCCAGCCACCTTATGTTCCAGAATAGGACTTTAAGTTAGTTTTGGCTGATCTTCAGCGGGTTCCTTTTGAGCCATTAGAGATGGTGGAAATAGGGAATTAACTTGGAAGGTAGGGTTTGGTTTGGTTTGGCTATTTCCTCAGCTCACAATGTGTCTGAGTTTTTTTATTTGATTTTTTTTTTTAAATTTGAACCAAGTGGCTCTCCGCACTCGGCGGCCCTTTATTTCTAAGGTAGTTGCACATTTTCACCTGAATTAAGAGACTGTTGTTCCTGTTTTGCACCCATCAGATACAGAGAGTCCCATCTGATTTCCGGATGTGGTACGAGCACTCTGGATATATGTGGATAGGACTGCTGCTTTGCGTAAGAATAATTGTGTTTTACTGCTTGATGACACTCATTAGAGAGGTTGACCAGGGTCAAAGAATTCTATTGCTCAATGGATCACTTCAGCCATTAAGCAGTCTTATGTAGCCGTGGGCAAGTCTGTCTCATTCAACTCGGGCTGTGATCGCTTCTTGAACCGCTTAGCACGGTGCCTCGATTGTTCAGCTGTGCAGGGTGGTCACTTGGCCCTGGGCACACACGTGTACCAAATGTAATCATTTCCACACGTTTGCGGCTAAGGATGCGAGGTTTGCATACGGCATGGCCTGTGCGTGATCTCTCCATCTTGAGTCTTGCTTTGGGAAATTCCAGCATCCGTGTTCCCCAGATTAGGGTGAAATAAGTTACCGTAAAATCAATCCCTGTAAATCTAGTCTGGTGACACCGAGTCCTCTCCCTGCTGTGTTGTTGATTTTATAGGTTTCTCTTCAACACTATTTTCTCCTTTTGGGGTTTGGGTAGAAAGATCACTGAGGAGCTGGGGAAAGGGGAGGGTTATATGTGCGAGGGGGAGTTTCCGCTCCTTAACCATTTCAGTGCCTCTCCCTCATATGCCAGCGTCGGTGTTCCCCAGAGTTGACTTGGAGGAATTGATTTTTTGGTGAGTATCA
The DNA here is from genome assembly GCF_028390025.1 of Pseudophryne corroboree. Lineage (NCBI taxonomy): Eukaryota > Metazoa > Chordata > Amphibia > Anura > Myobatrachidae > Pseudophryne > Pseudophryne corroboree. The sequence continues at coordinate 1,245,266,135 of NC_086444.1, forward strand.
AGAAAATCCTCTCTGTCACCGCACGCCCCGGGGTGCGAGGTAAACTGCACCTGGGGGCTAATTCAGACCTGATCGCTAGGCTGCGTTTTAGTACGGCGGGCGATCAGGTCTAAACTGCACTTGCGTATGTACCGCAATGCGCAGGCGCGTGGCACGGGTACAGAGCGGATCACCGCTCAGCAATGGGTTTGTGCGAAGGATCCATTCGCACGGGCGTTCGCAAGGAGATTGACAGGAAGAAGGCGTTTGTGGGTGGCATCTGACCGTTTTCTGGGAGTGGTTGGAAAAACGCAGGCGTGCCCAAGTGTTTGCAGGGAGGGTGGGCCTAATTCAAGATTATCAGCAACTGCAAATGCGTTAGCATTTAATCGATACAATGTGCACACGCAAAATTTGCACGGATCATGGGGGTGATTCCGAGTTGTTCGCTCGCTAGGAGATTTTAGCAGCATTGCACACGCTAAGCCGCCGCCCTCTGGGAGTGAATCTTAGCTTAGCAGAATAGTGAACGAAAGATTCGCAGAATAGCAAAAAGAAAATTCTTAGCAGTTTCTGAGTATCTCCAGACTTACTCACAAATAGCGATCAGCTCAGTCCATTTAGTTCCTGGTTTGACATCACAAACACGCCCTGCGTTCGGCCAGCCACTCCCCCGTTTCTCCAGACACTCCCGCGTTTTATCCTGGCACGCCTGCGTTTTTCTGCACACTCCCAGAAAACGGGCAGTTTCCGCCCAGAAACACCCACTTCTTGTCAATCACACTACGATCACTTTAACTATGGAAATTCTTCGTTCGGACGTGAGTAAATCTACTAAGTTTTGTGCTAAAATACTTACCGCATGCGCACTGCGTACCATGCGCATTTTCACCTTAATCGCTCCGTTGCGAAAATCGTCAACAAGCGAACAACTCGGAATGACCCCCATGTCCGCCGCTATATTTGTGTACGGAATAGAGTAAAAATCACCTCCGCTAAATTATTCAGCAGACTTGCACATAAATACAACCCCTGTACTCCACAATGTAAAGAAGGCGTGGCGGGGGAGTGTCTGTGGGCGGTCTCCGCAAGGTTACAGATCTGGGCGTGTAGTGGCAGCATGTACCTGGGTCCAGGGCGGCGCAGACGCAGATCTGCAGACAGACAAGTATAAGGTACAGAAATATTCAGTGCAGATTCTGGGCAGGTATAGCGCTACCACACTCTGCAAGTCACTATAACGGCGGCAGTAACATCGATGGTTGAAGCGGTTGCTGCACAATTAGTGAATAGTAAATCACACGCAGCTCGTCTGCTGCCTCACCATTTTATCTGCAGGGTTTTGACTCTTATGCATTCTGAACTTCAAGTTTTGTTCCTTTGTTCAGCTTATGTCGGTGAACGCATCATTCACACTGTTCATCATTACAGGTCAGGACATTAGTAACATATGCACATTACCCTGTGTCTGTAGGGTATAAGTTCACATGGTCGACCATGTTATGGTCGACAGTAATTAGGTCGACCACTATTGGTCGACATTGACATGGGCACATGGTCGACACATGAGAATGGTCGACACATGAAAAGGTCGACATGAGTTTTTTAACTTTTTTTTTCTTTTGGGGAATTTTTCCATACTTTACAATCCACGTGGACTACGATTGGAACGGTAATCTGTGCCGAGCAAAGCGGTAGCGGAGCGAAGGCGCCATGCCCGAAGCATGTCGAGCGAAGCGAGCCATGCGAGGGGACGCGGTGCACTAATTGGGGTTCCCAGTCACTTTACGCAAAAAACAACACAAAAAAGTACAAAAACTCATGTCGACCTTTTCATGTGTCGACCATTTTCATGTGTCGACCATGTTTCCATGTTGACCATGTCAATGTCGACCAATAGTGGTCGACCTAATGACTGTCGACCATAACATACCGGAACCTGTCTGAAGTCTCATTTACTGGGAACACTGAGGCAGAGGTTCTCTTACTGCAAATTACGCTAATCTGTAAAGAATCGACAGTATAATGGCATCTAACGCTAGTGTGCTTAGCGTTCAGGGTGACTCCTATTTCTGTATTTGGATTTGTTTTTTGGTAGTTTGCTTTGTGGGTGTGTATTTTTTTTGTGTGCAGATTTGCGTTCACTTTGCAATTGATTTCAACTATGCTTTTACTAATACTCCGCTCTCCCTCTTCTGTCTGTGGGGTGGTAGGGTTACTCTGTGTCCGCTCTCCCTCTTCTGTCTGTGGGGTGGTAGGGTTACTCTGTGTCCGCTCTCCCTCTTCTGTCTGTGGGGTGGTAGGGTTACTCTGTATCCGCTCTCCCTCTTGTGTATGTGGGGTGGTAGGGTTACTCTGTATCTGCTCTCCGTCTTGTGTCTGTGGGGCTGTAGGGTTACTCTGTATCCGCTCTCCCTCTTCTGTCTGTGGGGTGGTAGGGTTACTCTGTGTCCGCTCTCCGTCTTGTGTCTGTGGGGTGGTAGGGTTACTCTGCATCCGCTCTCCCTCTTCTGTCTGTGGGGTGGTAGGGTTACTCTGTGTCCGCTCTCCCTCTTCTGTCTGTGGGGCTGTAGGGTTACTCTGTATCCGCTCTACCTCTTCTGTCTGTGGGGTGGTAGGGTTACTCTGTGTCCGCTCTCCCTCTTCTGTCTGTGGGGCTGTTAGGTTACTCTGTGTCCGCTCTCCCTCTTCTGTCTGTGGGGCTGTAGGGTTACTCTGTGTCCGCTCTCCCTCTTCTGTCTGTGGGGCTGTAGGGTTACTCTGTGTCCGCTCTCCGTCTTGTGTCTGTGGGGTGGTAGGGTTACTCTGTATCCGCTCTCCCTCTTGTGTCTGTGGGGTGGTAGGGTTACTCTGTATCCGCTCTCCGTCTTGTGTCTGTGGGGTGGTAGGGTTACTCTGTGTCCGCTCTCTGTCTTATGTCTGTTGGCTGTAGGGTTACTCTGTGTCCGCTCTCCCTCTTCTGTCTGTGGGGCGGTAGGGTTACTCTGTGTCCGCTCTCCGTCTTGTGTCTGTGGGGTGGTAGGGTTACTCTGTATCCGCTCTCCCTCTTCTGTCTGTGGGGCTGTAGGGTTACTCTGTATCCGCTCTCCCTCTTCTGTCTGTGGGGCTGTAGGGTTACTCTGTGTCCGCTCTCCGTCTTGTGTCTGTGGGGTGGTAGGGTTACTCTGTATCCGCTCTCCCTCTTCTGTCTGTGGGGCTGTAGGGTTACTTTGTGTCCCCTCTCCGTCTTTTGTCTGTGGGGTTACTCTGTGTCCGCTCTCCCTCTTCTATCTGTGGGGTGGTAGGGTTACTCTGTGTCCGCTCTCCGTCTTGTGTCTGTGGGGTTACTCTGTATCCGCTCTCCCTCTTCTGTCTGTAGGGTGATACAGTTACTCTGTATCCGCTCTCCCTCTTCTGTCTGTGGGGCTACTCTGTATTCACTCTCCGTCTTCTGTCTGTGGGGCTGTAGGGTTACTCTGTATCCGCTCTCCGTCTTGTGTCTGTGGGGTTACTCTGTATCCGCTCTCCCTCTTGTGTCTGTGGGGCGGTAGGGTTACTCTGTGTCCGCTCTCCGTCTTGTGTCTGTGGGGTGGTAGGGTTACTCTGTGTCCGCTCTCCATCTTGTGTCTGTGGGGTGGTAGGGTTACTCTGTATCCGCTCTCCGTCTTGTGTCTGTGGGGTGGTAGAGTTACTCTGTGTCCGCTCTCCGTCTTGTGTCTGTGGGGTGGTAGAGTTACTCTGTGTCCGCTCTCCGTCTTGTGTCTGTGGGGTGGTAGGGTTACTCTGTATCCACTCTCCGTCTTGTGTCTGTGGGGTGGTAGGGTTACTCTGTGTCCGCTCTCCGTCTTGTGTCTGTGGGGTGGTAGGGTTACTCTGTGTCCGCTCTCCGTCTTGTGTCTGTGGGGTGGTAGGGTTACTCTGTGTCCGCTCTCCGTCTTGTGTCTGTGGGGCTGTAGGGTTACTCTGTGTCCGCTCTCCCTCTTCTGTCAGTAGGGTGATACAGTTACTCTGTGTCCGCTCTCCCTCTTGTGTCTGTGGGGTGGTAGGGTTACTCTGTATCCGCTCTCCCTCTTCTGTCTGTGGGGCGCTGGGGTTACTCTGTATCCGCTCTCCCTCTTCTGTCTGTGGGGTGGTAGGGTTACTCTGTATCCACTCTCCCTCTTCTGTCTGTGGGGCGCTGGGGTTACTCTGTATCCGCTCTCCCTCTTCTGTCTGTGGGGTGGTAGGGTTACTCTGTATCCGCTCTCCCTCTTCTGTCTGTGGGGCGCTGGGGTTACTCTGTATCCGCTCTCCCTCTTCTGTCTGTGGGGCGCTGGGGTTACTCTGTATCCGCTCTCCCTCTTGTGTTTGTGGGGTGGTAGGGTTACTCTGTATCCACTCTCCGTCTTGTGTCTGTGGGGTGGTAGGGTTACTCTGTATCCGCTCTCCCTCCCATCTGTAGGGTGATACAGTTACTCTATATCCGCTCTCCCTCTTCTGTCTGTAGGGTGATACAGTTACTCTGTATCCACTCTCCGTCTTGTGTCTGTGGGGCGGTAGGGTTACTCTGTGTCCGCTCTCCGTCTTGTGTCTGTGGGGTGGTAGGGTTAATCTGTATCCGCTCTCCCTCTTCTGTCTGTGGGGTGGTAGGGTTACTCTGTATCCGCTCTCCCTCTTCTGTCTGTGGTGCTGTAGGGTTACTCTGTGTCCGCTCTCCCTCTTCTGTCTGTGGGGCGCTGGGGTTACTCTGTATCCGCTCTCCCTCTTCTGTCTGTATGGTGATAGTTACTCTGTGTCCGCTCTCCCTCTTGTGTCTGTGGGGTGGTAGGGTTACTCTGTGTCCGCTCTCCCTCTTCTGTCTGTAGGGTGATACAGTTACTCTGTATCCGCTCTCCCTCTTCTGTCTGTGGGGTGGTAGGGTTACTCTGTATCCGCTCTCCCTCTTCTGTCTGTAGGGTGATACAGTTACTCTGTGTCCGCTCTCCCTCTTCTGTCTGTGGGGCGCTGGGGTTACTCTGTATCCGCTCTCCCTCTTCTGTCTGTATGGTGATAGTTACTCTGTGTCCGCTCTCCCTCTTCTGTCTGTGGGGTGGTAGGGTTACTCTGTGTCCGCTCTCCCTCTTCTGTCTGTAGGGTGATACAGTTACTCTGTATCTGCTCTCCCTCTTCTGTCTGTGGGGTGGTAGGGTTACTCTGTGTCCGCTCTCCCTCTTCTGTCTGTGGGGTGGTAGGGTTACTCTGTGTCCGCTCTCCCTCTTCTGTTTGTGGGGCGGTAGGGTTACTCTGTATCCACTCTCTGTCTTGTGTCTGTGGGGTGGTAGGGTTACTCTGTATCCGCTCTCCCTCTTCTGTCTGTGGGGTGGTAGGGTTACTCTGTGTCCGCTCTCCGTCTTATGTCTGTGGGGTGGTAGGGTTACTCTGTGTCCGCTCTCCGTCTTGTGTCTGTGGGGTTACTCTGTATCCGCTCTCCCTCTTCTGTCTGTAGGGTGATACAGTTACTCTGTATCCGCTCTCCCTCTTCTGTCTGTGGGGCTACTCTGTATTCACTCTCCGTCTTCTGTCTGTGGGGCTGTAGGGTTACTCTGTATCCGCTCTCCGTCTTGTGTCTGTGGGGTTACTCTGTATCCGCTCTCCCTCTTGTGTCTGTGGGGCGGTAGGGTTACTCTGTGTCCGCTCTCCGTCTTGTGTCTGTGGGGTGGTAGGGTTACTCTGTGTCCGCTCTCCATCTTGTGTCTGTGGGGTGGTAGGGTTACTCTGTGTCCGCTCTCCGTCTTGTGTCTGTGGGGTGGTAGAGTTACTCTGTGTCCGCTCTCCGTCTTGTGTCTGTGGGGTGGTAGGGTTACTCTGTATCCACTCTCCGTCTTGTGTCTGTGGGGTGGTAGGGTTACTCTGTGTCCGCTCTCCGTCTTGTGTCTGTGGGGTGGTAGGGTTACTCTGTGTCCGCTCTCCGTCTTGTGTCTGTGGGGTGGTAGGGTTACTCTGTGTCCGCTCTCCGTCTTGTGTCTGTGGGGCTGTAGGGTTACTCTGTGTCCGCTCTCCCTCTTCTGTCAGTAGGGTGATACAGTTACTCTGTGTCTGCTCTCCCTCTTGTGTCTGTGGGGTGGTAGGGTTACTCTGTATCCGCTCTCCCTCTTCTGTCTGTGGGGCGCTGGGGTTACTATGTATCCGCTCTCCCTCTTCTGTCTGTGGGGTGGTAGGGTTACTCTGTATCCACTCTCCCTCTTCTGTCTGTGGGGCGCTGGGGTTACTCTGTATCCGCTCTCCCTCTTCTGTCTGTGGGGTGGTAGGGTTACTCTGTATCCGCTCTCCCTCTTCTGTCTGTGGGGCGCTGGGGTTACTCTGTATCCGCTCTCCCTCTTCTGTCTGTGGGGCGCTGGGGTTACTCTGTATCCGCTCTCCCTCTTGTGTCTGTGGGGTGGTAGGGTTACTCTGTATCCACTCTCCGTCTTGTGTCTGTGGGGTGGTAGGGTTACTCTGTATCCGCTCTCCCTCCCATCTGTAGGGTGATACAGTTACTCTATATCCGCTCTCCCTCTTCTGTCTGTAGGGTGATACAGTTACTCTGTATCCGCTCTCCCTCTTCTGTCTGTGGGGTGGTAGGGTTACTCTGTGTCCGCTCTCCGTCTTGTGTCTGTGGGGTGGTAGGGTTAATCTGTATCCGCTCTCCCTCTTCTGTCTGTGGGGTGGTAGGGTTACTCTGTATCCGCTCTCCCTCTTCTGTCTGTGGTGCTGTAGGGTTACTCTGTGTCCGCTCTCCCTCTTCTGTCTGTGGGGTGTGTGGTCACTCTGTGTCCGCTCTCCGTCTTGTGTCTGTGGGGTGGTAGGGTTACTCTGTGTCCGCTCTCCGTCTTGTGTCTGTGGGGTGGTAGGGTTACTCTGTGTCCGCTCTCCCTCTTGTGTCTGTAGGGCTGTAGGGTTACTCTGTTTCCGCTCTCCCTCTTCTGTCTGTGGGGTGGTAGGGTTACTCTGTATCCGCTCTCCCTCTTCTGTCTGTAGGGTGATACAGTTACTCTGTGTCCGCTCTCCCTCTTCTGTCTGTGGGGCGCTGGGGTTACTCTGTATCCGCTCTCCCTCTTCTGTCTGTATGGTGATAGTTACTCTGTGTCCGCTCTCCCTCTTCTGTCTGTGGGGCTGTAGGGTTACTCTGTGTCCGCTCTCCCTCTTCTGTCTGTAGGGTGATACAGTTACTCTGTATCCGCTCTCCCTCTTCTGTCTGTGGGGTGGTAGGGTTACTCTGTATCCGCTCTCCCTCTTCTGTCTGTAGGGTGATAGTTACTCTGTGTCCGCTCTCCCTCTTCTGTCTGTGGGGCGCTGGGGTTACTCTGTATCCGCTCTCCCTCTTCTGTCTGTATGGTGATAGTTACACTGTGTCCGCTCTCCCTCTTCTGTCTGTGGGGTGGTAGGGTTACTCTGTGTCCGCTCTCCCTCTTCTGTCTGTAGGGTGATACAGTTACTCTGTATCTGCTCTCCCTCTTCTGTCTGTGGGGTGGTAGGGTTACTCTGTGTCCGCTCTCCCTCTTCTGTCTGTGGGGTGGTAGGGTTACTCTGTGTCCGCTCTCCCTCTTCTGTTTGTGGGGCGGTAGGGTTACTCTGTATCCACTCTCCGTCTTGTGTCTGTGGGGTGGTAGGGTTACTCTGTATCCGCTCTCCCTCTTCTGTCTGTGGGGTGGTAGGGTTACTCTGTGTCCGCTCTCCGTCTTATGTCTGTGGGGTGGTAGGGTTACTCTGCATCCGCTCTCCCTCTTCTGTCTGTGGGGTGGTAGGGTTACTCTGTATCCACTTTCCGTCTTGTGTCTGTGGGGTGGAAGGGTTACTCTGTATCCGCTCTCCCTCTTCTGTCTGTGGGGTGGTAGGGTTACTCTGTATCCACTCTCCGTCTTGTGTCTGTGGGGTGGTAGGGTTACTCTGTATCCGCTCTCCCTCCCATCTGTAGGGTGATACAGTTATCCTGTATCCGCTCTCCCTCTTCTGTCTGTGGGGTGGTGGGGTTACTCTGTATCCGCTCTCCCTCTTCTGTCTGTGGGGCTGTAGGGTTACTCTGTGTCCGCTCTCCGTCTTGTGTCTGTGGGGTGGTAGGGTTACTCTGTATCCGCTCTCCCTCCCATCTGTAGGGTGATACAGTTACCCTGTATCCGCTCTCCCTCTTCTGTCTGTGGGGCGGTAGGGTTACTCTGTATCCGCTCTCCCTCTTCTGTCTGTGGGGCGGTAGGGTTACTCTGTATCCGCTCTCCCTCTTCTGTCTGTGGGGTTGTAGGGTTACTCTGTGTCCGCTCTCCGTCTTGTGTCTGTGGGGTGGTAGGGTTACTCTGTATCCGCTCTCCCTCTTCTGTCTGTGGGGCTGAAGGGTAACTCTGTGTCCGCTCTCCGTCTTGTGTCTGTGGGGTTACTCTGTATCTGCTCTCCCTCTTCTGTCTGTAGGGTGATACAGTTACTCTGTATCCGCTCTCCCTCTTCTGTCTGTGGGGCGGTGGGGTTACTCTGTATCCACTCTCCGTCTTCTGTCTGTGGGGCTGTAGGGTTACTCTGTGTCCGCTCTCCGTCTTGTGTCTGTGGGGTTACTCTGTATCCGCTCTCCCTCTTCTGTCTGTGGGGTGGTAGGGTTACTCTGTGTCCGCTCTCCCTCTTCTGTCTGTGGGGCTGTAGGGTTACTCTGTGTCCGCTCTCCCTCTTCTGTCTGTGGGGCTGTAGGGTTACTCTGTGTCCGCTCTCCGTCTTGTGTCTGTGGGGTGGTAGGGTTACTCTGTATCCGCTCTCCCTCTTGTGTCTGTGGGGTGGTAGGGTTACTCTGTATCCGCTCTCCGTCTTGTGTCTGTGGGGTGGTAGGGTTACTCTGTGTCCGCTCTCTGTCTTATGTCTGTTGGCTGTAGGGTTACTCTGTGTCCGCTCTCCCTCTTCTGTCTGTGGGGCGGTAGGGTTACTCTGTGTCCGCTCTCCGTCTTGTGTCTGTGGGGTGGTAGGGTTACTCTGTATCCGCTCTCCCTCTTGTGTCTGTGGGGTGGTAGGGTTACTCTGTATCCGCTCTCCGTCTTGTGTCTGTGGGGCTGTAGGGTTACTCTGTATCCGCTCTCCCTCTTCTGTCTGTGGGGCGGTAGGGTTACTCTGTATCCACTCTCCGTCTTGTGTCTGTAGGGTGATACAGTTACTCTGCGTCCGCTCTCCCTCTTCTGTCTGTGGGGCTGTAGGGTTACTCTGTATCCGCTCTCCCTCTTCTGTCTGTGGGGTGCTGGGGTTACTCTGTGTCCGCTCTCCCTCTTCTGTCTGTGGGGCTGTAGGGTTACTCTGTGTCCGCTCTCCCTCTTCTGTCTGTGGGGCTGTAGGGTTACTCTGTGTCCGCTCTCCCTCTTCTGTCTGTGGGGCGGTAGGGTTACTCTGTATCCGCTCTCTCTCTTCTGTCTGTGGGATGGTAGGGTTACTCTGTATCCGCTCTCTCTCTTCTGTCTGTGGGGTGGTAGGGTTACTCTGTATCCGCTCTCCGTCTTGTGTCTGTGGGGTGATACAGTTACTCTGTGTCCGCTCTCCGTCTTGTGTCTGTGGGGTGGTAGGGTTACTCTGTGTCCGCTCTCCGTCTTGTGTCTGTGGGGTGGTAGGGTTACTCTGTGTCCGCTCTCCGTCTTCTGTCTGTAGGGTGATACAGTTACTCTGTATCCGCTCTCCCTCTTCTGTCTGTATGCATTCTTCTCCATCTATTTGTAGGGTGATAGGGTTACTCTGTATCCGCTCTCCGTCTTGTGTCTGTGGGGTGGTAGGGTTACTCTGTGTCCGCTCTCTGTCTTATGTCTGTTGGCTGTAGGGTTACTCTGTGTCCGCTCTCCCTCTTCTGTCTGTGGGGCGGTAGGGTTACTCTGTGTCCGCTCTCCGTCTTGTGTCTGTGGGGTGGTAGGGTTACTCTGTATCCGCTCTCCCTCTTGTGTCTGTGGGGTGGTAGGGTTACTCTGTATCCGCTCTCCGTCTTGTGTCTGTGGGGCTGTAGGGTTACTCTGTATCCGCTCTCCCTCTTCTGTCTGTGGGGCGGTAGGGTTACTCTGTATCCACTCTCCGTCTTGTGTCTGTAGGGTGATACAGTTACTCTGCGTCCGCTCTCCCTCTTCTGTCTGTGGGGCTGTAGGGTTACTCTGTATCCGCTCTCCCTCTTCTGTCTGTGGGGTGCTGGGGTTACTCTGTGTCCGCTCTCCCTCTTCTGTCTGTGGGGCTGTAGGGTTACTCTGTGTCCGCTCTCCCTCTTCTGTCTGTGGGGCGGTAGGGTTACTCTGTATCCGCTCTCTCTCTTCTGTCTGTGGGGTGGTAGGGTTACTCTGTATCCGCTCTCTCTCTTCTGTCTGTGGGGTGGTAGGGTTACTCTGTATCCGCTCTCCGTCTTGTGTCTGTGGGGTGATACAGTTACTCTGTGTCCGCTCTCCGTCTTGTGTCTGTGGGGTGGTAGGGTTACTCTGTGTCCGCTCTCCGTCTTGTGTCTGTGGGGTGGTAGGGTTACTCTGTGTCCGCTCTCCCTCTTCTGTCTGTGGGGCGGTAGGGTTACTCTGTATCCGCTCTCTCTCTTCTGTCTGTGGGGTGGTAGGGTTACTCTGTATCCGCTCTCCCTCTTCTGTCTGTGGGGCGGTAGGGTTACTCTGTGTCCGCTCTCCGTCTTGTGTCTGTGGGGTGGTAGGGTTACTCTGTATCCGCTCTCCCTCTTCTGTCTGTGGGGTGGTAGGGTTACTCTGTATCCACTCTCCCTCTTCTGTCTGTGGGGCGGTAGGGTTACTCTGTGTCCGCTCTCCGTCTTGTGTCTGTGGGGTGGTAGGGTTACTCTGTGTCCGCTCTCCGTCTTGTGTCTGTGGGGTTACTCTGTATCCGCTCTCCCTCTTCTGTCTGTAGGGTGATACAGTTACTCTGTATCCGCTCTCCCTCTTCTGTCTGTGGGGCTACTCTGTATTCACTCTCCGTCTTCTGTCTGTGGGGCTGTAGGGTTACTCTGTATCCGCTCTCCGTCTTGTGTCTGTGGGGTGGTAGGGTTACTCTGTATCCGCTCTCCCTCTTGTGTCTGTGGGGCGGTAGGGTTACTCTGTGTCCGCTCTCCGTCTTGTGTCTGTGGGGTGGTAGGGTTACTCTGTGTCCGCTCTCCATCTTGTGTCTGTGGGGTGGTAGGGTTACTCTGTATCCGCTCTCCGTCTTGTGTCTGTGGGGTGGTAGGGTTACTCTGTGTCCGCTCTCCGTCTTGTGTCTGTGGGGTGGTAGAGTTACTCTGTGTCCGCTCTCCGTCTTGTGTCTGTGGGGTGGTAGGGTTACTCTGTATCCACTCTCCGTCTTGTGTCTGTGGGGTGGTAGGGTTACTCTGTGTCCGCTCTCCGTCTTGTATCTGGGGGGTGGTAGGGTTACTCTGTGTCCGCTCTCCGTCTTGTGTCTGTGGGGTGGTAGGGTTACTCTGTGTCCGCTCTCCGTCTTGTGTCTGTGGGGCTGTAGGGTTACTCTGTGTCCGCTCTCCCTCTTCTGTCAGTAGGGTGATACAGTTACTCTGTGTCCGCTCTCCCTCTTGTGTCTGTGGGGTGGTAGGGTTACTCTGTATCCGCTCTCCCTCTTCTGTCTGTGGGGTGGTAGGGTTACTCTGTATCCACTCTCCCTCTTCTGTCTGTGGGGCGCTGGGGTTACTCTGTATCCGCTCTCCCTCTTCTGTCTGTGGGGTGGTAGGGTTACTCTGTATCCGCTCTCCCTCTTCTGTCTGTGGGGCGCTGGGGTTACTCTGTATCCGCTCTCCCTCTTCTGTCTGTGGGGCGCTGGGGTTACTCTGTATCCGCTCTCCCTCTTGTGTTTGTGGGGTGGTAGGGTTACTCTGTATCCACTCTCCGTCTTGTGTCTGTGGGGTGGTAGGGTTACTCTGTATCCGCTCTCCCTCCCATCTGTAGGGTGATACAGTTACTCTATATCCGCTCTCCCTCTTCTGTCTGTAGGGTGATACAGTTACTCTGTGTCCGCTCTCCCTCTTCTGTCTGTGTGGCGGTAGGGTTACTCTGTGTCCGCTCTCCGTCTTGTGTCTGTGGGGTGGTAGGGTTACTCTGTATCCGCTCTCCCTCTTCTGTCTGTAGGGTGATACAGTTACTCTGTGTCCGCTCTCCCTCTTCTGTCTGTGGGGCGCTGGGGTTACTCTGTATCCGCTCTCCCTCTTCTGTCTGTATGGTGATAGTTACTCTGTGTCCGCTCTCCCTCTTGTGTCTGTGGGGTGGTAGGGTTACTCTGTGTCCGCTCTCCCTCTTCTGTCTGTAGGGTGATACAGTTACTCTGTATCCGCTCTCCCTCTTCTGTCTGTGGGGTGGTAGGGTTACTCTGTATCCGCTCTCCCTCTTCTGTCTGTAGGGTGATACAGTTACTCTGTGTCCGCTCTCCCTCTTCTGTCTGTGGGGCGCTGGGGTTACTCTGTATCCGCTCTCCCTCTTCTGTCTGTATGGTGATAGTTACTCTGTGTCCGCTCTCCCTCTTCTGTCTGTGGGGTGGTAGGGTTACTCTGTGTCCGCTCTCCCTCTTCTGTCTGTAGGGTGATACAGTTACTCTGTATCTGCTCTCCCTCTTCTGTCTGTGGGGTGGTAGGGTTACTCTGTGTCCGCTCTCCCTCTTCTGTCTGTGGGGTGGTAGGGTTACTCTGTGTCCGCTCTCCCTCTTCTGTTTGTGGGGCGGTAGGGTTACTCTGTATCCACTCTCCGTCTTGTGTCTGTGGGGTGGTAGGGTTACTCTGTATCCGCTCTCCCTCTTCTGTCTGTGGGGTGGTAGGGTTACTCTGTGTCCGCTCTCCGTCTTATGTCTGTGGGGTGGTAGGGTTACTCTGCATCCGCTCTCCCTCTTCTGTCTGTGGGGTGGTAGGGTTACTCTGTATCCACTTTCCGTCTTGTGTCTGTGGGGTGGTAGGGTTACTCTGTATCCGCTCTCCCTCCCATCTGTAGGGTGATACAGTTATCCTGTATCCGCTCTCCCTCTTCTGTCTGTGGGGTGGTGGGGTTACTCTGTATCCGCTCTCCCTCTTCTGTCTGTGGGGCTGTAGGGTTACTCTGTGTCCGCTCTCCGTCTTGTGTCTGTGGGGTGGTGGGGTTACTCTGTATCCGCTCTCCCTCTTCTGTCTGTGGGGCTGAAGGGTAACTCTGTGTCCGCTCTCCGTCTTGTGTCTGTGGGGTTACTCTGTATCCGCTCTCCCTCTTCTGTCTGTAGGGTGATACAGTTACTCTGTATCCGCTCTTCCTCTTCTGTCTGTGGGGCGGTGGGGTTACTCTGTATCCACTCTCCGTCTTCTGTCTGTGGGGCTGTAGGGTTACTCTGTGTCCGCTCTCCGTCTTGTGTCTGTGGGGTTACTCTGTATCCGCTCTCCCTCTTCTGTCTGTGGGGTGGTAGGGTTACTCTGTGTCCGCTCTCCCTCTTCTGTCTGTGGGGCTGTAGGGTTACTCTGTGTCCGCTCTCCCTCTTCTGTCTGTGGGGCTGTAGGGTTACTCTGTGTCCGCTCTCCGTCTTGTGTCTGTGGGGTGGTAGGGTTACTCTGTATCCGCTCTCCCTCTTGTGTCTGTGGGGTGGTAGGGTTACTCTGTATCCGCTCTCCGTCTTGTGTCTGTGGGGTGGTAGGGTTACTCTGTGTCCGCTCTCTGTCTTATGTCTGTTGGCTGTAGGGTTACTCTGTGTCCACTCTCCCTCTTCTGTCTGTGGGGCGGTAGGGTTACTCTGTGTCCGCTCTCCGTCTTGTGTCTGTGGGGTGGTAGGGTTACTCTGTATCCGCTCTCCCTCTTGTGTCTGTGGGGTGGTAGGGTTACTCTGTATCCGCTCTCCGTCTTGTGTCTGTGGGGCTGTAGGGTTACTCTGTATCCGCTCTCCCTCTTCTGTCTGTGGGGCTGTAGGGTTACTCTGTGTCCGCTCTCCCTCTTCTGTCTGTGGGGCGGTAGGGTTACTCTGTATCCGCTCTCTCTCTTCTGTCTGTGGGGTGGTAGGGTTACTCTGTATCCGCTCTCTCTCTTCTGTCTGTGGGGTGGTAGGGTTACTCTGTGTCCGCTCTCCGTCTTGTGTCTGTGGGGTGATACAGTTACTCTGTGTCCGCTCTCCGTCTTGTGTCTGTGGGGTGGTAGGGTTACTCTGTGTCCGCTCTCCGTCTTGTGTCTGTGGGGTGATACAGTTACTCTGTGTACGCTCTCCCTCTTCTGTCTGTAGGGTGATACAGTTACTCTGTGTCCGCTCTCTGTCTTGTGTCTGTGGGGTGGTAGGGTTACTCTGTATCCGCTCTCCCTCTTCTGTCTGTGGGGTGGTAGGGTTACTCTGTATCCGCTCTCCCTCTTCTGTCTGTGGGGCTGTAGGGTTACTCTGTATCCGCTCTCCCTCTTCTGTCTGTGGGGCTGTAGGGTTACTCTGTGTCCGCTCTCCGTCTTGTGTCTGTGGGGTGGTAGGGTTACTCTGTATCCGCTCTCCCTCTTCTGTCTGTGGGGCTGTAGGGTTACTTTGTGTCCCCTCTCCGTCTTGTGTCTGTGGGGTTACTCTGTGTCCGCTCTCCGTCTTGTGTCTGTGGGGTGGTAGGGTTACTCTGTGTCCGCTCTCCCTCTTGTGTCTGTAGGGCTGTAGGGTTACTCTGTTTCCGCTCTCCCTCTTCTGTCTGTAGGGTGATACAGTTACTCTGTGTCCGCTCTCCCTCTTCTGTCTGTGGGGCGCTGGGGTTACTCTGTATCCGCTCTCCCTCTTCTGTCTGTATGGTGATAGTTACTCTGTGTCCGCTCTCCCTCTTCTATCTGTGGGGTGGTAGGGTTACTCTGTGTCCGCTCTCCGTCTTGTGTCTGTGGGGTTACTCTGTATCCGCTCTCCCTCTTCTGTCTGTAGGGTGATACAGTTACTCTGTATCCGCTCTCCCTCTTCTGTCTGTGGGGCTACTCTGTATTCACTCTCCGTCTTCTGTCTGTGGGGCTGTAGGGTTACTCTGTATCCGCTCTCCGTCTTGTGTCTGTGGGGTTACTCTGTATCCGCTCTCCCTCTTGTGTCTGTGGGGCGGTAGGGTTACTCTGTGTCCGCTCTCCGTCTTGTGTCTGTGGGGTGGTAGGGTTACTCTGTGTCCGCTCTCCATCTTGTGTCTGTGGGGTGGTAGGGTTACTCTGTATCCGCTCTCCGTCTTGTGTCTGTGGGGTGGTAGGGTTACTCTGTGTCCGCTCTCCGTCTTGTGTCTGTGGGGTGGTAGAGTTACTCTGTGTCCGCTCTCCGTCTTGTGTCTGTGGGGTGGTAGGGTTACTCTGTATCCACTCTCCGTCTTGTGTCTGTGGGGTGGTAGGGTTACTCTGTGTCCGCTCTCCGTCTTGTGTCTGTGGGGTGGTAGGGTTACTCTGTGTCCGCTCTCCGTCTTGTGTCTTTGGGGTGGTAGGGTTACTCGGTGTCCGCTCTCCGTCTTGTGTCTGTGGGGCTGTAGGGTTACTCTGTGTCCGCTCTCCCTCTTCTGTCAGTAGGGTGATACAGTTACTCTGTGTCCGCTCTCCCACTTGTGTCTGTGGGGTGGTAGGGTTACTCTGTATCCGCTCTCCCTCTTCTGTCTGTGGGGCGCTGGGGTTACTCTGTATCCGCTCTCCCTCTTCTGTCTGTGGGGTGGTAGGGTTACTCTGTATCCACTCTCCCTCTTCTGTCTGTGGGGTGCTGGGGTTACTCTGTATCCGCTCTCCCTCTTCTGTCTGTGGGGTGGTAGGGTTACTCTGTATCCGCTCTCCCTCTTCTGTCTGTGGGGCGCTGGGGTTACTCTGTATCCGCTCTCCCTCTTCTGTCTGTGGGGCGCTGGGGTTACTCTGTATCCGCTCTCCCTCTTGTGTCTGTGGGGTGGTAGGGTTACTCTGTATCCACTCTCCGTCTTGTGTCTGTGGGGTGGTAGGGTTACTCTGTATCCGCTCTCCCTCCCATCTGTAGGGTGATACAGTTACTCTATATCCGCTCTCCCTCTTCTGTCTGTAGGGTGATACAGTTACTCTGTGTCCGCTCTCCCTCTTCTGTCTGTGTGGCGGTAGGGTTACTCTGTGTCCGCTCTCCGTCTTGTGTCTGTGGGGTGGTAGGGTTAATCTGTATCCGCTCTCCCTCTTCTGTCTGTGGGGTGGTAGGGTTACTCTGTATCCGCTCTCCCTCTTCTGTCTGTGGTGCTGTAGGGTTACTCTGTGTCCGCTCTCCCTCTTCTGTCTGTGGGGTGTGTGGTCACTCTGTGTCCGCTCTCCGTCTTGTGTCTGTGGGGTGGTAGGGTTACTCTGTGTCCGCTCTCCCTCTTCTGTCTGTGGGGTGTGTGGTCACTCTGTGTCCGCTCTCCGTCTTGTGTCTGTGGGGTGGTAGGGTTACTCTGTGTCCGCTCTCCCTCTTCTGTCTGTGGGGTGTGTGGTCACTCTGTGTCCGCTCTCCGTCTTGTGTCTGTGGGGTGGTAGGGTTACTCTGTGTCCGCTCTCCCTCTTGTGTCTGTAGGGCTGTAGGGTTACTCTGTTTCCGCTCTCCCTCTTCTGTCTGTAGGGTGATACAGTTACTCTGTGTCCGCTCTCCCTCTTCTGTCTGTGGGGCGCTGGGGTTACTCTGTATCCGCTCTCCCTCTTCTGTCTGTATGGTGATAGTTACTCTGTGTCCGCTCTCCCTCTTCTGTCTGTGGGGCTGTAGGGTTACTCTGTGTCCGCTCTCCCTCTTCTGTCTGTAGGGTGATACAGTTACTCTGTATCCGCTCTCCCTCTTCTGTCTGTGGGGTGGTAGGGTTACTCTGTATCCGCTCTCCCTCTTCTGTCTGTAGGGTGATACAGTTACTCTGTGTCCGCTCTCCCTCTTCTGTCTGTGGGGTGCTGGGGTTACTCTGTATCCGCTCTCCCTCTTCTGTCTGTATGGTGATAGTTACTCTGTGTCCGCTCTCCCTCTTCTGTCTGTGGGGTGGTAGGGTTACTCTGTGTCCGCTCTCCCTCTTCTGTCTGTAGGGTGATACAGTTACTCTGTATCTGCTCTCCCTCTTCTGTCTGTGGGGTGGTAGGGTTACTCTGTGTCCGCTCTCCCTCTTCTGTCTGTGGGGTGGTAGGGTTACTCTGTGTCCGCTCTCCCTCTTCTGTTTGTGGGGCGGTAGGGTTACTCTGTATCCACTCTCCGTCTTGTGTCTGTGGGGTGGTAGGGTTACTCTGTATCCGCTCTCCCTCTTCTGTCTGTGGGGTGGTAGGGTTACTCTGTGTCCGCTCTCCCTCTTCTGTTTGTGGGGCGATAGGGTTACTCTGTATCCACTTTCCGTCTTGTGTCTGTGGGGTGGAAGGGTTACTCTGTATCCGCTCTCCCTCTTCTGTCTGTGGGGTGGTAGGGTTACTCTGTATCCACTCTCCGTCTTGTGTCTGTGGGGTGGTAGGGTTACTCTGTATCCGCTCTCCCTCCCATCTGTAGGGTGATACAGTTATCCTGTATCCGCTCTCCCTCTTCTGTCTGTGGGGTGGTGGGGTTACTCTGTATCCGCTCTCCCTCTTCTGTCTGTGGGGCTGTAGGGTTACTCTGTATCCGCTCTCCCTCTTCTGTCTGTGGGGCGGTAGGGTTACTCTGTATCCGCTCTCCCTCTTCTGTCTGTGGGGCGGTAGGGTTACTCTGTATCCGCTCTCCCTCTTCTGTCTGTGGGGCTGTAGGGTTACTCTGTGTCCGCTCTCCGTCTTGTGTCTGTGGGGTGGTAGGGTTACTCTGTATCCGCTCTCCCTCTTCTGTCTGTGGGGCTGAAGGGTAACTCTGTGTCCGCTCTCCGTCTTGTGTCTGTGGGGTTACTCTGTATCCGCTCTCCCTCTTCTGTCTGTAGGGTGATACAGTTACTCTGTATCCGCTCTCCCTCTTCTGTCTGTGGGGCGGTGGGGTTACTCTGTATCCACTCTCCGTCTTCTGTCTGTGGGGCTGTAGGGTTACTCTGTGTCCGCTCTCCGTCTTGTGTCTGTGGGGTTACTCTGTATCCGCTCTCCCTCTTGTGTCTGTGGGGCGGTAGGGTTACTCTGTGTCCGCTCTTCGTCTTGTGTCTGTGGGGTGGTAGGGTTACTCTGTATCCACTCTCCGTCTTGTGTCTGTGGGGTAGTAGGGTTACTCTGTGTCCGCTCTCCTTCTTGTGTCTGTGGGGTGGTAGGGTTACTCTGTATCCGCTCTCCGTCTTGTGTCTGTGGGGTGGTAGGGTTACTCTGTGTCCGCTCTCCGTCTTGTGTCTGTGGGGTGGTAGGGTTACTCTGTATCCACTCTCCGTCTTTTGTCTGTGGGGTGGTAGGGTTACTCTGTGTCCGCTCTCCGTCTTGTGTCTGGGGGGTGGTAGGGTTACTCTGTATCCACTCTCCGTCTTGTGTCTGTGGGGTGGTAGGGTTACTCTGTGTCTGCTCTCCGTCTTGTGTCTGTGGGGTGGTAGGGTTACTCTGTGTCCGCTCTCCGTCTTGTGTCTGTGGGGCTGTAGGGTTACTCTGTGTCCGCTCTCCCTTTTCTGTCTGGGGTGGTAGGGTTACTCTGTATCCACTCTCCGTCTTTTGTCTGTGGTGTGGTAGGGTTACTCTGTATCCGCTCTCCCTCCCATCTGTAGGGTGATACAGTTACTCTGTATCCGCTCTCCCTCTTCTGTCTGTAGGGTGATACAGTTACTCTGTGTCCGCTCTCCCTCTTCTGTCTGTGGGGCGGTAGGGTTACTCTGTATCCACTCTCCCTCTTCTGTCTGTGGGGCTGTAGGGTTACTCTGTCTCTACTCTCCATCTTGTGTCTGTGGGGTGGTAGGGTTACTCTGTGTCCGCTCTCCCTCTTCTGTCTGTAGGGTGATACAGTTTCTCTGTGTCCGCTCTCCCTCTTCTGTCTGTGGGACGGTAGGGTTACTCTGTGTCCGCTCTCCCTCTTCTGTCTGTGGGGCTGTAGGGTTACTCTGTCTCTACTCTCCGTCTTGTGTCTGTGGGGTGGTAGGGTTACTCTGTGTCCGCTCTCCCTCTTCTGTCTGTGGGGCTGTAGGGTTACTCTGTCTCTACTCTCCGTCTTGTGTCTGTGGGGCTGTAGGGTTACTCTGTGTC
Organism: Pseudophryne corroboree; assembly: GCF_028390025.1. Classification (NCBI taxonomy): domain Eukaryota; kingdom Metazoa; phylum Chordata; class Amphibia; order Anura; family Myobatrachidae; genus Pseudophryne; species Pseudophryne corroboree. The sequence continues at coordinate 1,245,285,040 of NC_086444.1, forward strand.
CGCTCTCCCTCTTCTGTCTGTGGGGCGGTAGGGTTACTCTGTGTCCGCTCTCCGTCTTGTGTCTGTGGGGTGGTAGGGTTAATCTGTATCCGCTCTCCCTCTTCTGTCTATGGGGCTGTAGGGTTACTCTGTATCCGCTCTCCGTCTTGTGTCTGTGGGGTGGTAGGGTTACTCTGTGTCCGCTCTCCGTTTTGTTTCTGTGGGGTGGTAGGGTTACTCTGTATCCACTCTCCGTCTTGTGTTTGTGGGGTGGTAGGGTTACTTTGTATCCACTCTCCATCTTCTGTCTGTGGGGTGGTAGGGTTACTCTGTGTCCGCTCTCCTCTTCTGTCTGTAGGGTGATACAGTTACTCTCTATCCGCTCTCTCTCTTCTGTCTGTATGCATTCTTCTCCATCTATTTGTAGGGTGATACAGTTACTCCTGCTCTGTATCTGCTCTCCCTGTCTGTCTGTAGGGTGGTACAGTTACTCCTGCTCTGTATCTGCTCTCCCTGTCTGTCTATAGGGTGGTACGGTAACTCCTGCTTTGTGTCCGCTCTCCCTGTCTGTCTATAGGGTGGTACAGTAACTCCTGCTTTGTGTCCGCTCTCCCTGTCTGTCTATAGGGTGGTACAGTTACTCCTGCTCTGTGTCCGCTCGCCCTGTCTGTCTATAGGGTGGTACAGTTACTTCTGCTCTGTGTCCGCTCTCCCTGTCTGTCTATAGGGTGGTACAGTAACTCCTGCTCTGTGTCCGCTCTCCCTGTCTGTCTGTAGGGTGGTACAGTTACTCCTGCTCTGTGTCCGCTCTCCCTGTCTGTCTGTAGGGTGGTACAGTTACTCCTGCTCTGTGTCCGCTCTCCCTGTCTGTCTATAGGGTGGTACAGTTACTCCTGCTCTGTATCCTGCTCTCCCTGTCTGTCTATAGGGTGGTACAGTAACTCCTGCTCTGTGTCCGCTCTCCCTGTCTGTCTATAGGGTGGTACAGTTACTCCTGCTCTGTGTCCGCTCTCCCTGTCTGTCTATAGGGTGGTACAGTTACTTCTGCTCTGTGTCCGCTCTCCCTGTCTGTCTATAGGGTGGTACAGTTACTTCTGCTCTGTATCCTGCTCTCCCTGTCTGTCTATAGGGTGGTACAGTTACTTCTGCTCTGTGTCCGCTCTCCCTGTCTGTCTGTAGGGTGGTACAGTTACTTCTGCTCTGTGTCCGCTCTCCCTGTCTGTCTATAGGGTGGTACAGTTACTCCTGCTCTGTGTCCGCTCTCCCTGTCTGTCTATAGGGTGGTACAGTAACTCCTGCTCTGTGTCCGCTCTCCCTGTCTGTCTATAGGGTGGTACAGTAACTCCTGCTCTGTATCCGCTCTCCCTGTCTGTCTGTAGGGTGGTACAGTTACTTCTGCTCTGTGTCCGCTCTCCCTGTCTGTCTGTAGGGTGGTACAGTTACTTCTGCTCTGTATCCTGCTCTCCCTGTCTGTCTATAGGGTGGTACAGTTACTTCTGCTCTGTGTCCGCTCTCCCTGTCTGTCTGTAGGGTGGTACAGTTACTTCTGCTCTGTGTCCGCTCTCCCTGTCTGTCTGTAGGGTGGTACAGTTACTTCTGCTCTGTATCCTGCTCTCCCTGTCTGTCTATAGGGTGGTACAGTTACTTCTGCTCTGTGTCCGCTCTCCCTGTCTGTCTGTAGGGTGGTACAGTTACTTCTGCTCTGTGTCCGCTCTCCCTGTCTGTCTATAGGGTGGTACAGTTACTCCTGCTCTGTGTCCGCTCTCCCTGTCTGTCTATAGGGTGGTACAGTTACTCCTGCTCTGTGTCCGCTCTCCCTGTCTGTCTATAGTGTGGTACGGTAACTCCTGCTCTGTGTCCGCTCTCCCTGTCTGTCTATAGTGTGGTACGGTAACTCCTGCTCTGTGTCCGCTCTCCCTGTCTGTTTATAGTGTGGTACAGTTACTCCTGCTCTGTGTCCACTCTCCCTGTCTGTCTATAGGGTGGTACGGTAACTCCTGCTCTGTGTCCGCTTTCCCTGTCTGTCTATAGGGTGGTACAGTTACTCCTGCTCTGTGTCCGCTTTCCCTGTCTGTCTATAGGGTGGTACAGTAACTCCTGCTCTGTGTCCGCTCTCCCTGTCTGTCTATAGGATGGTACGGTAACTCCTGCTCTGTGTCCGCTCTCCCTGTCTGTCTATAGGATGGTACGGTAACTCCTGCTCTGTGTCCGCTCTCCCTGTCTGTCTATAGGGTGGTACAGTAACTCCTGCTCTGTGTCCGCTTTCCCTGTCTGTCTATAGGGTGGTACAGTAACTCCTGCTCTGTGTCCGCTCTCCCTGTCTGTCTATAGGGTGGTACGGTAACTCCTGCTCTGTGTCCGCTCTCCCTGTCTGTCTGTAGGGTGGTACAGTAACTCCTGCTCTGTATCTGCTCTCCCTGTCTGTCTGTAGGGTGGTACAGTTACTCCTGCTCTGTATCCTGCTCTCCCTGTCTGTCTATAGGGTGGTACAGTTACTCCTGCTCTGTATCCTGCTCTACCTGTCTGTCTGTAGGGTGGTACAGTTACTCCTGCTCTGTATCTGCTCTCCCTGTCTGTCTATAGTGTGGTACAGTAACTCCTGCTCTGTGTCCGCTCTCCCTGTCTGTCTATAGGGTGGTACAGTAACTCCTGCTCTGTGTCCGCTCTCCCTGTCTGTCTATAGTGTGGTACGGTAACTCCTGCTTTGTGTCCGCTCTCCCTGTCTGTCTATAGTGTGGTACGGTAACTCCTGCTCTGTGTCCGCTCTCCCTGTCTGTCTATAGGGTGGTGCGGTAACTCCTGCTTTGTGTCCGCTCTCCCTGTCTGTCTGTAGGGTGGTACAGTAACTCCTGCTTTGTGTCTGCTCTCCCTGTCTGTCTGTAGGGTGGTACAGTAACTCCTGCTTTGTGTCTGCTCTCCCTGTCTGTCTATAGTGTGGTACGGTAACTCCTGCTTTGTGTCCGCTCTCCCTGTCTGTCTATAGGGTGGTACAGTAACTCCTGCTTTGTGTCTGCTCTCCCTGTCTGTCTATAGTGTGGTACGGTAACTCCTGCTCTGTGTCCGCTCTCCCTGTCTGTCTATCGTGTGGTACGGTAACTCCTGCTCTTTCCCCGCTCTACCTGTCTGTCTGTAGGATGGTACAGTTATTTCTGCTCTGTATCCTGCTCTCCCTGTCTGTCTGGGTATCCGTTCACATGGTCGACCATGTTATGGTCGACAGTCATTAGGTCGACCACTATTGGTCGACATTTACATGGACACATGGTTGACACATGAAAATGGTCGACACATGAAAGGTCGACACCTGAAAAGGTCGACATGAGTTTTTTTTAACTTTTTTTTCTTTTGGGGAACTTTTCCATACTTTACGATCCACGTGGACTACGATTGGAACGATAATCTGTGCCGAACGAAGCGGTAGCGTAGTGAAGGCACCATGCGTGGGGACGCGGTGCACTAATTGGGGTTCCCAGTCACTTTACGCAAAAAAAGATACCAAAAAAAGTAAAAAAACTCATGTCGACCTTTTCATGTGTCGACCTTTCATGTATCGACCATTTTCATGTGTCAACCATGTGTCAATGTCAACCAATAGTGGTCGACCATAACATGTATCCTGCTCTCCCTGTCTGTCTGTAGGGTGGTACAGTTACTTCTGCTCTGTATCCGCTCTCCCTGTCTGTCTGTAGGGTGGTACAGTTACTTCTGCTCTGTATCCGCTCTCCCTGTCTGTCTATAGGGTGGTACAGTTACTTCTGCTCGGTGTCCGCTCTCCCTGTCTGTCTGTAGGGTGGTACAGTTACTTCTGCTCTGTATCCGCTCTCCCTGTCTGTCTGTAGGGTGGTACAGTTACTTCTGCTCTGTGTCCGCTCTCCCTGTCTGTCTGTAGGGTGGTACAGTTACTCCTGCTCTGTGTCCGCTCTCCCTGTCTGTCTGTAGGGTGGTACAGTAACTCCTGCTCTGTATCCGCTCTCCCTGTCTGTCTATAGGGTGGTACAGTTACTCCTGCTCTGTATCCGCTCTCCCTGTCTGTCTATAGGGTGGTACAGTTACTTCTGCTCTGTGTCCGCTCTCCCTGTCTGTCTGTAGGGTGGTACAGTTACTCCTGCTCTGTGTCCGCTCTCCCTGTCTGTCTGTAGGGTGGTACAGTTACTTCTGCTCTGTATCCTGCTCTCCCTGTCTGTCTGTAGGGTGGTACAGTTACTTCTGCTCTGTGTCCGCTCTCCCTGTCTGTCTGTAGGGTGGTACAGTTACTCCTGCTCTGTGTCCGCTCTCCCTGTCTGTCTGTAGGGTGGTACAGTTACTCCTGCTCTGTGTCCGCTCTCCCTGTCTGTCTGTAGGGTGGTACAGTTACTCCTGCTCTGTGTCCGCTCTCCCTGTCTGTCTGTAGGGTGGTACAGTTACTCCTGCTCTGTATCCTGCTCTCCCTGTCTGTAGGGTGGTACAGTTACTTCTGCTCGGTGTCCGCTCTCCCTGTCTGTCTATAGGGTGGTACAGTTACTCCTGCTCTGTGTCCGCTCTCCCTGTCTGTCTATAGGGTGGTACAGTTACTCCTGCTCTGTGTCCGCTCTCCCTATCTGTCTGTAGGGTGGTACAGTTACTTCTGCTCTGTATCCGCTCTCCCTGTCTGTCTGTAGGGTGGTACAGTTACTTCTGCTCTGTGTCCGCTCTCCCTGTCTGTCTGTAGGGTGGTACAGTTACTCCTGCTCTGTGTCCGCTCTCCCTGTCTGTCTGTAGGGTGGTACAGTTACTTCTGCTCTGTGTCCGCTCTCCCTGTCTGTCTGTAGGGTGGTACAGTAACTCCTGCTCTGTGTCCGCTCTCCCTGTCTGTCTATAGGGTGGTACAGTTACTCCTGCTCTGTGTCTGCTCTCCCTGTCTGTCTATAGGGTGGTACAGTTACTCCTGCTCTGTGTCCGCTCTCCCTGTCTGTCTGTAGGGTGGTACAGTTACTCCTGCTCTGTGTCCGCTCTCCCTGTCTGTCTATAGGGTGGTACAGTTACTCCTGCTCAGTGTCTGCTCTCCCTGTCTGTCTGTAGGGTGGTACAGTTACTCCTGCTCTGTGTCCACTCTCCCTGTCTGTCTGTAGGGTGGTACAGTTACTCCTGCTCTGTGTCCACTCTCCCTGTCTGTCTATAGGGTGGTTCGGTAACTCCTGCTCTGTGTCCGCTCTCCCTGTCTGTCTGTAGGGTGGTACAGTAACTCCTGCTCTGTATCCACTCTCCCTGTCTGTCTATAGGGTGGTTCGGTAACTCCTGCTCTGTGTCCGCTCTCCCTGTCTGTCTGTAGGGTGGTACAGTTACTTCTGCTCTGTATCCGCTCTCCCTGTCTGTCTATAGTGTGGTACGGTAACTCCTGCTCTGTGTCCGCTCTCCCTGTCTGTCTATAGGGTGGTACAGTTACTCCTGCTCTGTGTCCGCTCTCCCTGTCTGTCTATAGGGTGGTACAGTTACTCCTGCTCTGTGTCCGCTCTCCCTGTCTGTCTATAGGGTGGTACAGTTACTCCTGCTCTGTGTCCGCTCTCCCTGTCTGTCTATAGGGTGGTACAGTTACTCCTGCTCTGTGTCCGCTCTCCCTGTCTGTCTATAGGGTGGTACAGTTACTTCTGCTCTGTATCCACTCTCCCTGTCTGTCTGTAGGGTGGTACAGTTACTTCTGCTCTGTGTCCGCTCTCCCTGTCTGTCTATAGGGTGGTACAGTTACTTCTGCTCGGTGTCCGCTCTCCCTGTCTGTCTGTAGGGTGGTACAGTTACTTCTGCTCTGTGTCCGCTCTCCCTGTCTGTCTATAGGGTGATACAGTTACTCCTGCTCTGTGTCCGCTCTCCCTGTCTGTCTGTAGGGTGGTACAGTTACTCCTGCTCTGTGTCCGCTCTCCCTGTCTGTCTGTAGGGTGGTACAGTAACTCCTGCTCTGTGTCCGCTCTCCCTGTCTGTCTGTAGGGTGGTACAGTTACTTCTGCTCTGTATCCGCTCTCCCTGTCTGTCTGTAGGGTGGTACAGTTACTTCTGCTCTGTATCCGCTCTCCCTGTCTGTCTGTAGGGTGGTACAGTTACTTCTGCTCTGTATCCGCTCTCCCTGTCTGTCTGTAGGGTGGTACAGTTACTTCTGCTCTGTATCCGCTCTCCCTGTCTGTCTATAGGGTGGTACAGTTACTTCTGCTCTGTGTCCGCTCTCCCTGTCTGTCTATAGGGTGGTACAGTTACTTCTGCTCTGTATCCTGCTCTCCCTGTCTGTAGGGTGGTACAGTTACTTCTGCTCGGTGTCCGCTCTCCCTGTCTGTCTATAGGGTGGTACAGTTACTCCTGCTCTGTGTCCGCTCTCCCTGTCTGTCTATAGGGTGGTACAGTTACTCCTGCTCTGTGTCCGCTCTCCCTATCTGTCTGTAGGGTGGTACAGTTACTTCTGCTCTGTATTCGCTCTCCCTGTCTGTCTGTAGGGTGGTACAGTTACTTCTGCTCTGTGTCCGCTCTCCCTGTCTGTCTGTAGGGTGGTACAGTTACTCCTGCTCTGTGTCCGCTCTCCCTGTCTGTCTGTAGGGTGGTACAGTTACTTCTGCTCGGTGTCCGCTCTCCCTGTCTGTCTGTAGGGTGGTACAGTTACTTCTGCTCTGTGTCCGCTCTCCCTGTCTGTCTGTAGGGTGGTACAGTTACTCCTGCTCTGTGTCCGCTCTCCCTGTCTGTCTGTAGGGTGGTACAGTTACTTCTGCTCTGTATCCGCTCTCCCTGTCTGTCTGTAGGGTGGTACAGTTACTTCTGCTCTGTGTCCGCTCTCCCTGTCTGTCTGTACGGTGGTACAGTTACTTCTGCTCTGTATCCTGCTCTCCCTGTCTGTCTATAGGGTGATACAGTTACTCCTGCTCTGTATCCACTCTCCCTGTCTGTCTGTAGGGTGGTACAGTTACTCCTGCTCTGTATCCTGCTCTCCCTGTCTGTCTGTAGGGTGGTACAGTTACTTCTGCTCGGTGTCCGCTCTCCCTGTCTGTCTGTAGGGTGGTACAGTTACTTCTGCTCTGTGTCCGCTCTCCCTGTCTGTCTGTAGGGTGGTACAGTTACTCCTGCTCTGTGTCCGCTCTCCCTGTCTGTCTGTAGGGTGGTACAGTTACTTCTGCTCTGTATCCGCTCTCCCTGTCTGTCTGTAGGGTGGTACAGTTACTTCTGCTCTGTATCCGCTCTCCCTGTCTGTCTGTAGGGTGGTACAGTTACTTCTGCTCTGTATCCTGCTCTCCCTGTCTGTAGGGTGGTACAGTTACTTCTGCTCTGTGTCCGCTCTCCCTGTCTGTCTATAGTGTGGTACAGTTACTCCTGCTCTGTGTCCGCTCTCCCTGTCTGTCTATAGGGTGGTACAGTTACTCCTGCTCTGTGTCCGCTCTCCCTGTCTGTCTATAGGGTGGAACAGTTACTTCTGCTCTGTGTCCGCTCTCCCTGTCTGTCTGTAGGGTGGTACAGTTACTTCTGCTCTGTGTCCGCTGTCCCTGTCTGTCTATAGTGTGGTACAGTTACTCCTGCTCTGTGTCCGCTCTCCCTATCTGTCTATAGGGTGGTACAGTTACTCCTGCTCTGTGTCCGCTCTCCCTGTCTGTCTGTAGGGTGGTACAGTTACTCCTGCTCTGTGTCCGCTCTCCCTGTCTGTCTGTAGGGTGGTACAGTTACTTCTGCTCTGTATCCGCTCTCCCTGTCTGTCTGTAGGGTGGTACAGTAACTCCTGCTCTGTGTCCGCTCTCCCTGTCTGTCTATAGGGTGGTACGGTTACTCCTGCTCTGTGTCCGCTCTCCCTGTCTGTCTGTAGGGTGGTACAGTTACTTCTGCTCTGTGTCCGCTCTCCCTGTCTGTCTATAGGGTGGTACAGTTACTCCTGCTCTGTATCTGCTCTCCCTGTCTGTCTATAGGGTGGTACGGTTACTCATGCTCTGTGTCCGCTCTCCCTGTCTGTCTGTAGGGTGGTACAGTTACTTCTGCTCTGTGTCCGCTCTCCCTGTCTGTCTGTAGGGTGGTACAGTTACTCCTGCTCTGTGTCCGCTCTCCCTGTCTGTCTGTAGGGTGGTACAGTTACTTCTGCTCTGTATCCGCTCTCCCTGTCTGTCTGTAGGGTGGTACAGTTACTTCTGCTCTGTGTCCGCTCTCCCTGTCTGTCTGTAGGGTGGTACAGTTACTTCTGCTCTGTGTCCGCTCTCCCTGTCTGTCTGTAGGGTGGTACAGTTACTCCTGCTCTGTGTCCGCTCTCCCTGTCTGTCTGTAGGGTGGTACAGTTACTCCTGCTCTGTGTCCGCTCTCCCTGTCTGTCTGTAGGATGGTACAGTTACTTCTGCTCGGTGTCCGCTCTCCCTGTCTGTCTGTAGGGTGGTACAGTTACTCCTGCTCTGTGTCCGCTCTCCCTGTCTGTCTATAGGGTGGTACAGTTACTCCTGCTCTGTTCCGCTCTCCCTGTCTGTCTATAGGGTGGTACAGTTACTTCTGCTCTGTGTCCGCTCTCCCTGTCTGTCTGTAGGGTGGTACAGTTACTCCTGCTCTGTGTCCGCTCTCCCTGTCTGTCTGTAGGGTGGTACAGTTACTTCTGCTCTGTATCCGCTCTCCCTGTCTGTCTGTAGGGTGGTACAGTTACTTCTGCTCTGTGTCCGCTCTCCCTGTCTGTCTGTAGGGTGGTACAGTTACTTCTGCTCTGTGTCCGCTCTCCCTGTCTGTCTGTAGGGTGGTACAGTTACTCCTGCTCTGTGTCCGCTCTCCCTGTCTGTCTGTAGGGTGGTACAGTTACTCCTGCTCTGTGTCCGCTCTCCCTGTCTGTCTGTAGGGTGGTACAGTTACTCCTGCTCTGTGTCCGCTCTCCCTGTCTGTCTGTAGGGTGGTACAGTTACTCCTGCTCTGTGTCCGCTCTCCCTGTCTGTCTGTAGGGTGGTACAGTTACTTCTGCTCGGTGTCCGCTCTCCCTGTCTGTCTGTAGGGTGGTACAGTTACTCCTGCTCTGTGTCCGCTCTCCCTGTCTGTCTATAGGGTGGTACAGTTACTCCTGCTCTGTGTCCGCTCTCCCTGTCTGTCTGTAGGGTGGTACAGTTACTCCTGCTCTGTGTCCGCTCTCCCTGTCTGTCTATAGGGTGGTACAGTTACTCCTGCTCTGTGTCCGCTCTCCCTGTCTGTCTATAGGGTGGTACAGTTACTTCTGCTCGGTGTCCGCTCTCCCTGTCTGTCTGTAGGGTGGTACAGTTACTCCTGCTCTGTGTCCGCTCTCCCTGTCTGTCTATAGGGTGGTACAGTTACTTCTGCTCTGTGTCCGCTCTCCCTGTCTGTCTGTAGGGTGGTACAGTTACTCCTGCTCTGTGTCTGCTCTCCCTGTCTGTCTATAGGGTGGTACAGTTACTTCTGCTCTGTATCCGCTCTCCCTGTCTGTCTGTAGGGTGGTACAGTTACTCCTGCTCTGTGTCCGCTCTCCCTGTCTGTCTATAGTGTGGTACAGTAACTCCTGCTCTGTGTCCGCTCTCCCTGTCTGTCTATAGGGTGGTACAGTAACTCCTGCTCTGTATCCACTCTCCCTGTCTGTCTATAGGGTGGTACGGTAACTCCTGCTCTGTGTCCGCTCTCCCTGTCTGTCTATAGGGTGGTACAGTTACTTCTGCTCTGTATCCGCTCTCCCTGTCTGTCTATAGGGTGGTACAGTTACTTCTGCTCTGTATCCTGCTCTCCCTGTCTGTCTATAGTGTGGTACGGTAACTCCTGCTCTGTGTCCGCTCTCCCTGTCTGTCTATAGGGTGGTACAGTTACTCCTGCTCTGTGTCCGCTCTCCCTGTCTGTCTATAGGGTGGTACAGTTACTCCTGCTCTGTGTCCGCTCTCCCTGTCTGTCTATAGGGTGGTACAGTTACTCCTGCTCTGTATCCCGCTCTCCCTGTCTGTCTATAGGGTGGTACAGTTACTCCTGCTCTGTATCCTGCTCTCCCTGTCTGTCTATAGGGTGGTACAGTTACTTCTGCTCTGTATCCTGCTCTCCCTGTCTGTCTATAGGGTGGTACAGTTACTCCTGCTCTGTGTCCGCTCTCCCTGTCTGTCTATAGGGTGGTACAGTTACTCCTGCTCGGTGTCCGCTCTCCCTGTCTGTCTGTAGGGTGGTACAGTTACTTCTGCTCTGTGTCCGCTCTCCCTGTCTGTCTATAGGGTGGTACAGTTACTTCTGCTCTGTGTCCGCTCTCCCTGTCTGTCTATAGGGTGATACAGTTACTCCTGCTCTGTGTCCGCTCTCCCTGTCTGTCTGTAGGGTGGTACAGTTACTCCTGCTCTGTGTCCGCTCTCCCTGTCTGTCTGTAGGGTGGTACAGTAACTCCTGCTCTGTGTCCGCTCTCCCTGTCTGTCTGTAGGGTGGTACAGTTACTTCTGCTCTGTATCCGCTCTCCCTGTCTGTCTGTAGGGTGGTACAGTTACTTCTGCTCTGTATCCGCTCTCCCTGTCTGTCTGTAGGGTGGTACAGTTACTTCTGCTCTGTATCCGCTCTCCCTGTCTGTCTGTAGGGTGGTACAGTTACTTCTGCTCTGTGTCCGCTCTCCCTGTCTGTCTATAGGGTGGTACAGTTACTTCTGCTCTGTATCCTGCTCTCCCTGTCTGTAGGGTGGTACAGTTACTTCTGCTCGGTGTCCGCTCTCCCTGTCTGTCTATAGGGTGGTACAGTTACTCCTGCTCTGTGTCCGCTCTCCCTGTCTGTCTATAGGGTGGTACAGTTACTCCTGCTCTGTGTCCGCTCTCCCTATCTGTCTGTAGGGTGGTACAGTTACTTCTGCTCTGTATCCGCTCTCCCTGTCTGTCTGTAGGGTGGTACAGTTACTTCTGCTCTGTGTCCGCTCTCCCTGTCTGTCTATAGGGTGGTACAGTTACTTCTGCTCGGTGTCCGCTCTCCCTGTCTGTCTGTAGGGTGGTACAGTTACTTCTGCTCTGTGTCCGCTCTCCCTGTCTGTCTGTAGGGTGGTACAGTTACTCCTGCTCTGTGTCCGCTCTCCCTGTCTGTCTGTAGGGTGGTACAGTTACTTCTGCTCTGTATCCGCTCTCCCTGTCTGTCTGTAGGGTGGTACAGTTACTTCTGCTCTGTGTCCGCTCTCCCTGTCTGTCTGTACGGTGGTACAGTTACTTCTGCTCTGTATCCTGCTCTCCCTGTCTGTCTATAGGGTGATACAGTTACTCCTGCTCTGTATCCACTCTCCCTGTCTGTCTGTAGGGTGGTACAGTTACTCCTGCTCTGTATCCTGCTCTCCCTGTCTGTCTGTAGGGTGGTACAGTTACTTCTGCTCGGTGTCCGCTCTCCCTGTCTGTCTGTAGGGTGGTACAGTTACTTCTGCTCTGTGTCCGCTCTCCCTGTCTGTCTGTAGGGTGGTACAGTTACTCCTGCTCTGTGTCCGCTCTCCCTGTCTGTCTGTAGGGTGGTACAGTTACTTCTGCTCTGTATCCGATCTCCCTGTCTGTCTGTAGGGTGGTACAGTTACTTCTGCTCTGTATCCGCTCTCCCTGTCTGTCTGTAGGGTGGTACAGTTACTTCTGCTCTGTATCCTGCTCTCCCTGTCTGTAGGGTGGTACAGTTACTTCTGCTCTGTGTCCGCTCTCCCTGTCTGTCTATAGTGTGGTACAGTTACTCCTGCTCTGTGTCCGCTCTCCCTGTCTGTCTATAGGGTGGTACAGTTACTCCTGCTCTGTGTCCGCTCTCCCTGTCTGTCTATAGGGTGGTACAGTTACTCCTGCTCTGTGTCCGCTCTCCCTGTCTGTCTATAGGGTGGTACAGTTACTTCTGCTCTGTGTCCGCTCTCCCTGTCTGTCTGTAGGGTGGTACAGTTACTTCTGCTCTGTGTCCGCTCTCCCTGTCTGTCTATAGTGTGGTACAGTTACTCCTGCTCTGTGTCCGCTCTCCCTGTCTGTCTATAGGGTGGTACAGTTACTCCTGCTCTGTGTCCGCTCTCCCTGTCTGTCTATAGGGTGGTACAGTTACTCCTGCTCTGTGTCCGCTCTCCCTGTCTGTCTGTAGGGTGGTACAGTTACTTCTGCTCTGTATCCGCTCTCCCTGTCTGTCTGTAGGGTGGTACAGTAACTCCTGCTCTGTGTCCGCTCTCCCTGTCTGTCTATAGGGTGGTACGGTTACTCCTGCTCTGTGTCCGCTCTCCCTGTCTGTCTGTAGGGTGGTACAGTTACTTCTGCTCTGTGTCCGCTCTCCCTGTCTGTCTATAGGGTGGTACGGTTACTCATGCTCTGTGTCCGCTCTCCCTGTCTGTCTGTAGGGTGGTACAGTTACTTCTGCTCTGTGTCCGCTCTCCCTGTCTGTCTGTAGGGTGGTACAGTTACTCCTGCTCTGTGTCCGCTCTCCCTGTCTGTCTGTAGGGTGGTACAGTTACTTCTGCTCTGTATCCGCTCTCCCTGTCTGTCTGTAGGGTGGTACAGTTACTTCTGCTCTGTGTCCGCTCTCCCTGTCTGTCTGTAGGGTGGTACAGTTACTTCTGCTCTGTGTCCGCTCTCCCTGTCTGTCTGTAGGGTGGTACAGTTACTCCTGCTCTGTGTCCGCTCTCCCTGTCTGTCTGTAGGGTGGTACAGTTACTCCTGCTCTGTGTCCGCTCTCCCTGTCTGTCTGTAGGGTGGTACAGTTACTCCTGCTCTGTGTCCGCTCTCCCTGTCTGTCTGTAGGGTGGTACAGTTACTTCTGCTCGGTGTCCGCTCTCCCTGTCTGTCTGTAGGGTGGTACAGTTACTCCTGCTCTGTATCCGCTCTCCCTGTCTGTCTGTAGGGTGGTACAGTTACTCCTGCTCTGTGTCCGCTCTCCCTGTCTGTCTGTAGGGTGGTACAGTTACTCCTGCTCTGTGTCCGCTCTCCCTGTCTGTCTGTAGGGTGGTACAGTTACTTCTGCTCGGTGTCCGCTCTCCCTGTCTGTCTGTAGGGTGGTACAGTTACTCCTGCTCTGTATCTGCTCTCCCTGTCTGTCTGTAGGGTGGTACAGTTACTCCTGCTCTGTGTCCGCTCTCCCTGTCTGTCTGTAGGGTGGTACAGTTACTTCTGCTCTGTGTCCGCTCTCCCTGTCTGTCTGTAGGGTGGTACAGTTACTTCTGCTCTGTGTCCGCTCTCCCTGTCTGTCTGTAGGGTGGTACAGTTACTTCTGCTCTGTGTCCGCTCTCCCTGTCTGTCTGTAGGGTGGTACAGTTACTTCTGCTCTGTGTCCGCTCTCCCTGTCTGTCTGTAGGGTGGTACAGTTACTCCTGCTCTGTGTCCGCTCTCCCTGTCTGTCTGTAGGGTGGTACAGTTACTTCTGCTCTGTGTCCGCTCTCCCTGTCTGTCTGTAGGGTGGTACAGTTACTCCTGCTCTGTATCTGCTCTCCCTGTCTGTCTGTAGGGTGGTACAGTTACTCCTGCTCTGTGTCCGCTCTCCCTGTCTGTAGGGTGGTACAGTTACTTCTGCTCTGTGTCCGCTCTCCCTGTCTGTCTGTAGGGTGGTACAGTTACTCCTGCTCTGTATCCGCTCTCCCTGTCTGTCTGTAGGGTGGTACAGTAACTCCTGCTCTGTGTCCGCTCTCCCTGTCTGTAGGGTGGTACAGTTACTTCTGCTCTGTGTCCGCTCTCCCTGTCTGTCTGTAGGGTGGTACAGTTACTCCTGCTCTGTATCCGCTCTCCCTGTCTGTCTGTAGGGTGGTACAGTAACTCCTGCTCTGTGTCCTGCTCTCCCTGTCTGTCTGTAGGGTGGTACAGTTACTTCTGCTCTGTATCCTGCTCTCCCTGTCTATAGGGTGGTACAGTTACTCCTGCTCTGTATCCGCTCTCCCTGTCTGTCTGTAGGGTGGTACAGTTACTCCTGCTCGGTGTCCGCTCTCCCTGTCTGTCTGTACGGTGGTACAGTTACTCCTGCTCGGTGTCCGCTCTCCCTGTCTGTCTGTAGGGTGGTACAGTTACTCCTGCTCTGTATCCGCTCTCCCTGTCTGTCTGTAGGGTGGTACAGTTACTCCTGCTCTGTATCCGCTCTCCCTGTCTGTCTATAGGGTGGTACAGTTACTTCTGCTCTGTATCCGCTCTCCCTGTCTGTCTATAGGGTGGTACAGTTACTCCTGCTCTGTGTCCGCTCTCCCTGTAGGGTGGTACGTTATATAGTACGGTCTGTAGAGGACTTTGGGGATGTTTATTCCTCTCTTCCTCCCCATTGGTAGCATAGGACAATTGCTCGGGACTTGGAAGCTTGTGTGCTATAGGTCTGTACCTGAGCTCTGAGACACAATAGATGTGCTATGATTATTAACATTTTGCAGTTTGAATACATCTGCACTATTATTATTTACAATAACTCTGATGACAATATACAAGTGGTTTCAGGTTCTGAGTGGATGTATATATATAAGGTGTTCCACAATGACCATACACACACCACCTTATCGATACGCTAAGTATAGGCTATATTGCAGAGTCCTGTTCTATAATGGCCACAGTGCATTGCTGCTTTAGTGTTTATAATCCATGTACCCTGTTCTGTCTCCATCTCCACAGGGGTGTTGTCGTCCTTTAAGCTTCCAGCCTATGAGGAGGTTGCAAACCGGCCCACAACCCCTCCTCCTCCATACAGCTCCATCCTTACCCAGCTGGGCCTGCCGTCTTCATCACCCCCACCAGCCTCCCCTTCAGACCCTCCTTCCCTCACTCCCAGCTCTGATCACTCCAGCACTTGCTCTTGTAGTTCCGGATGCTTGCTGTCTCGAAGTAGCTCATTCTCTGTCCAGGTGACAGATGAGATGGAGACCAGCCTGGGAAGTACAGCCAGTGAGGGAGGGAGCTGGGAACAGAGCCCAGAAGAGGAGGGGGCTTGTGGTAGTGACCATACCCTTCACAAGCATACAGCCTTTTCCTCCTACGTTGACATTTTCGATGGTCACCACTGCTGGGTCATTGAGGAGGTTGATGAAGAAGCTGAGGAAGAACATTACAGACAGAGGAGATTGACCGGGGACTCGGGGATAGAGGTATGTCTCTGCCAGGTGAACCGAGATGAGGATGGAGAAGACGCGGAACCGCTTCATGACAATCCAGACTGCGCACAACGGAGCAGGTCTGCAGAGACTCCGGTAGAAAAGGGAGACACTGAACCAAATTCACCAGTCCAGCCAGTGTGATGGAAGGAGCCTGGGAGGAGAGAGGTGTAATCCATCCAATGAGGAAGCGGGGGGAAAGCAACAGAATTACCTAATTTCAATGGAAGGGCTGAATGAACCAGTCTATGGGGGGTGCAGGGCATATGAACTACCCAGGTCAGCTGTAGATAGGGGCGCTTAAATTAGTCCAAAGGGAGGGGTATGGGGTACAACTCAGTTTCACAGTCTAACCGTGGGGAGGAGCATCTGCATTTCCCAGTGGAAGAGAAGGCGTGAAGGGAGCACCGGAAGTAGCCGATCAGGCCATATGAACTTCCCAGTTCAGCTGCACATAGGACCATTTGAGTCGCCCAGTCCAACCAAGACTCTGAATGACCTGATCCATACAGTTCGTGTGAATTGCCCAGTTCATCAGAAGGATCGGAGTAATGGTTGGCGTGAGAGACTGGACCAGAGAAGAAGCTGAGACTGGACGGAATAACACTTTGTCCCCTGGACAGAGCTCTGGCCACACCGGCGACTCACAGGAACTGTCAGAGATGAACTCTGTGCTTTCATTAGCTGGTGGTGTCTGGTGGCCCCTCGTCCCACCCTTGCGTGTCTGGGGCTTCTGCCGTCACTCCTTCATTTGTTCTGCTTTGTATGGCCAGTAACAGTGACATAAACGCTTTCCGCGTGGTGGGAGTATATATACCATGGAGCGTGTGTTAGCACCAAATAAAACCATGTTTACAATAAAGTGCTGCCGTGTGCTCTTCTTGTCTTTTCTAACTTCTAGCAACCAATGTCTAATCACCATGATAGACCTAGGTGTGCACCCAGCTCGTCTCTCCTACTGCTGCCATCTGCTGCATTGTCATTAGATTGGTCGTAATGTCCTACTGGCACTTATAGAAAGCAAGTGAGCCCCAGTAGTCTGAGCAAGAACGCCCCAGCAATCCATAATTTCACAGCTTGTATTAATGTAAAGCACAGGTAACTCTTCTGCTATAAGTTTTGCCCCGAGGGCAGATTTATGTGTCACCCCGTCAAAAAAAGGCCCCTGAGGAACTTCCCAGTACATCCCTGGTTACCGGCCTCTCGGCATACACCATAGGAGTCTGCACTTTCATATCCACTGCTCTGTTACACAGGATAAACCAGAAATGCATGTTTAAGTAAGATTTAATGGAAACAAATCCCATTCCCTCCCGGGCTGTCATGTGCCAATCCCATTCCCTCCCTTCCATCCCGGGCTGTCACATGCAGATCCCATTCCCTCCCTTCCATCCCGGGCTGTCACACGCAAATCCAATTCCCTCCCTTCCATCCCAGGCTGTCACACGCAGATCCCATTCCATCCCAGGCTGTCACATGCTGATCCAATTCCCTCCCTTCCATCCCGGCCTGTCACACGCAAATCCCATTCCCTCCCTTCCATCCCAGGCTGTCACATGCTGATCCCATTCCCTCCCTTCCAACCCGGGCTGTCACGTGCTGATCCCATTCCCTCCCTTCCAACCCGGGCTGTCATGTGCTGATCCTATTCCCTCCCTCCCTTCCCAGGCTGTCACGTGCCAATCCCTCCCATCCCGGGCTGTCACGTGCCAATCCCTCCCTTCCATTCCGGGCTGTCATGTGCCGATCCCATTCCATCCCGGGCTGTCACACCAATCCCATTCCATCTCGGACTGTCACGTGCCAATCCCATTCCATCCCGGACTGTCACGTGCCAATCCCATTACCTCCCTTCCCTCCCGGGATGCGCCGATCCCATTCCCTCCCTTCCATCCTGGGCTGTCACATCCCAATCCCATTCCCTCCCTTTCATCCTGGGCTGTCACGCGCCAATCCCATTCCATCCTGGGCTGTCACGTTCCCTCATCCCGGGCTGTCACGTGCAGATACCATTCCCTCCCTTCCATCCCAGGCTGTCACATGCTGATCCCATTCCCTCCCTTCCATTCCGGGCTGTCACGTGCAGATTCCATTCCCTCCCTTCCATCCCAGGCTGTCACATGCTGATCCCATTCCCTCCCTTCCATCCCGGGCTGTCACGTGCTGATCCCATTCCCTCCCTTCCATCCCGGGCTGTCACGTGCTGATCCCATTCCCTCCCTTCCATCCCAGGTTGTCACACGCAGATCCCATTCCCTCCCTTCCATCCCAAGCTGTCACATGCTGATCCCATTCACTCCCTTCCATCCAGGGCTGTCACATGCAGATCCCATTCCCTCCCTTCCATCCAGGGCTGTCGCATGCAGATCCCATTCCCTCTCTTCCATCCCGGGCTGTCACACGCAGATACCATTCCCTCCCTTCCCTGGCTGTCACATGCAGATCCCATTCCCTCCCTCCCTTCCCGGGCTGTCACGTGCTGATCCCATTCCCTCCCTCCCTTCCCAGGCTGTCACGTGCAGATCCCATTCCCTCCCTTCCATCCCAGGCTGGCACATGCAGATCCCATTCCCTCCCTTCCATCCCAGGCTGTCACATGCAAATCCCATTCCATCCCAGGCTGTCACATGCTGATCCCATTCCCTCCCTTCCACCCAGGGCTGTCACATGCTGATCCAATTCCCTCCCTTCCATCCCAGGCTGTCACATGCAGATCCCATTCCCTCCCTTCCATCCAGGGCTGTCGCATGCAGATCCCATTCCCTCCCCTCCATCCTGGGCTGTCACACGCAGATACCATTCCCTCCCTTCCATCTAGGGCTGTCGCATGCAGATCCCATTCCCTCCCCTCCATCCTGGGCTGTCACATGCAGATCCCATTCCCTCCCTCCCTTCCCGGGCTGTCACATGCTGATCCCAATTCCCTCCCTCCCTTCCCAGGCTGTCACGTGCAGATTCCATTCCCTCCCTTCCATCCTGGGCCGTCACATGCAGATCCCATTCCCTCCCTCCCTTCCCAGGCTGTCACATGCAGATCCCATTTCCTCCCATCCCGGGCTGTCACACGCAGAGCCCATTCCCTCCCTTCCATCCAGGGTTGTCACATGCAGATCCCATCCCCTCCCTTCCAACCTGGGCTGTCACGTGCTGATCCCATTCCCTCCCTCCCTTCCCAGGCTGTCACGTGCCGATCCCAATCCCTCCCATCCCGGGCTGTCACGTGCCTATACCTCCCTTCCATTCCGGGCTGTCATGTGCCAATCCCATTCCATCCCGGGCTGTCACACCAATCCCATTCCATCTCGGACTGTCACGTGCCAATCCCATTCTATACCGGACTGTCACGTGCCAATCCCATTACCTCCCTTCCATCCCGGGATGCGCCGATCCCATTCCCTCCCTTCAATCCTGGGCTGTCACATGCCGATCCCATTCCCTCCCTTCCATCCTGGGCTGTCACGAGCCAATCCCATTTCATCCTGGGCTGTCATGTTCCCTCATCTCGGGCTGTCACGTGCAGATCCCATTCCCTCCCTTCCATCCCAGGCTGTCACATGCTGATCCAATTCCCTCCCTTCCATCCCAGGCTGTCACACGCAGATCCCATTCCCTCCCTTCCATCCCAGGCTGTCACATGCTGATCCCATTCCCTCCCTTCCATCCAGGGCTGTCACATGCAGATCCCATTCCCTCCCTTCCATCCAGGTCTGTCGCATGCAGATCCCATTCCCTCTCTTCCATCCCGGGCTATCACACGCAGATACCATTCCCTCCCTTCCCAGGCTGTCACATGCAGATCCCATTACCTCCCTCCCTTCCCGGGCTGTCACGTGCTGATCCCATTCCCTCCCTCCATTCCCAGGCTGTCATGTGCAGATCCCATTCCCTCCCTTCCATCCCAGGCTGTCACATGCAGATCCCATTCCCTCCCTTCCATCCCAGGCTGTCACACGCAGATCCCATTCCATCCCAGGCTGTCACATGCTGATCCCATTCCCTCCCTTCCATCCAGGGCTGTCACATGCAGATCCCATTCCCTCCCTTCCATCCCAGGCTGTCACATGCAGATACCATTCCCTCCCTTCCCAGGCTGTCACATGCAGATCCCATTCCCTCCCTTCCCTTGCTGTCACATGCTGATCCCATTCCCTCCCTTCCCAGGCTGTCACGTGCAGATCCCATTCCCTCCCTTCCATCCTGGGCTGTCACATGTAGATCCCATTCCCTCCCTCCCTTCCCAGGCTGTCACATGCAGATCCCATTTCCTCCCATCCCTGGCTCTCACACGCAGATCCCATTCCCTCCCTTCCATCCAGGGTTGTCACATGCAGATCCCATTCCCTCCCTTCCATCCCAGGCTGTCACACGCAGATACCATTTCCTCCCTTCCCAGGCTGTCACATGCAGATCCCATTCCCTCCCTCCCTTCCCAGGCTTTCACGTGCAGATCCCATTTCCTCCCATCCCGGGCTGTCACACGCAGATCCCATTCCCTCCCTCCCTTCCCGGGCTGTCACATGCTGATCCCATTCCCTCCCTTTCATCCCAGGCTGTCACATGCAGATCCCATTCCCTCCCTCCCTTCCCGGGCTGTCGCATGCAGATCCCATTCCCTCCCTCCCTTCCCAGGCTGTCACATGCAGATCCCATTTCCTCCCATCCCGGGCTGTCACACGCAGATCCCATTCCCTCCCTTCCATCCAGGGTTGTCACATGCAGATCCCATTCCCTCCCTTCCATCCAGGGTTGTCACATGCAGATCCCATTCCATCCCGGGCTGTCACATGCAGATCCCATTCCCTCCCTTCCATCCAGGGCTGTCGCATGCAGATCCCATTCCCTCTCTTCCATCCCGGGCTATCACACGCAGATACCATTCCCTCCCTTCCCAGGCTGTCACATGCAGATCCCATTACCTCCCTCCCTTCCTGGGCTGTCACGTGCTGATCCCATTCCCTCCCTCCATTCCCAGGCTGTCATGTGCAGATCCCATTCCCTCCCTTCCATCCCAGGCTGTCACATGCAGATCCCATTCCCTCCCTTCCATCCCAGGCTGTCACACGCAGATCCCATTCCATCCCAGGCTGTCACATGCTGATCCCATTCCCTCCCTTCCATCCAGGGCTGTCACATGCAGATCCCATTCCCTCCCTTCCATCCCAGGCTGTCACATGCAGATACCATTCCCTCCCTTCCCAGGCTGTCACATGCAGATCCCATTCCCTCCCTTCCCTTGCTGTCACATGCTGATCCCATTCCCTCCCTCCCTTCCCAGGCTGTCACGTGCAGATCCCATTCCCTTCCATCCTGGGCTGTCACATGTAGATCCCATTCCCTCCCTCCCTTCCCAGGCTGTCACATGCAGATCCCATTTCCTCCCATCCCTGGCTCTCACACGCAGATCCCATTCCCTCCCTTCCATCCAGGGTTGTCACATGCAGATCCCATTCCCTCCCTTCCATCCCAGGCTGTCACACGCAGATACCATTTCCTCCCTTCCCAGGCTGTCACATGCAGATCCCATTCCCTCCCTCCCTTCCCGGGCTGTCATGTGCTGATCCCATTCCCTCCCTCCCTTCCCAGGCTTTCACGTGCAGATCCCATTTCCTCCCATCCCGGGCTGTCACACGCAGATCCCATTCCCTCCCTCCCTTCCCGGGCTGTCACATGCTGATCCCATTCCCTCCCTTTCATCCCAGGCTGTCACATGCAGATCCCATTCCCTCCCTCCCTTCCCGGGCTGTCGCATGCAGATCCCATTCCCTCCCTCCCTTCCCAGGCTGTCACATGCAGATCCCATTTCCTCCCATCCCGGGCTGTCACACGCAGATCCCATTCCCTCCCTTCCATCCAGGGTTGTCACATGCAGATCCCATTCCCTCCCTTCCATCCAGGGTTGTCACATGCAGATCCCATTCCATCCCGGGCTGTCACATGCAGATCCCATTCCCTCCCTTCCATCCAGGGTTGTCACATGCAGATCCCATTCACTCCCTTCCATCCCGGGCTGTCACATGCAGATCCCATTCACTCCCTTCCATCCCGGGCTGTCACATGCAGATCCCATTCCCTCCCTTCCATCCAGGGCTGTCACATGCTGATCCCATTTCCCCCCCTTCCCAGGAGGTCACGTGCTGATCCCAATCCCTCCCTTCCATCCAGGGCTGTCACATGCTGATCCCATTCCCTCCCTTCCCAGGCGGTCACATGCAGATCCCCTTCCATCCCGGGACGCGCTGATCCCATTCCCTCCCTTCCATCCTGGGATGCGCCGATCCCATTCCATCCCGGGCTGGCAAATGCTGATCCCATTCCCTCATCCCGGGCTGTCACGTGCCGATCCCAATCCCTCCTATCGCGGGCTGACACCTGCCGATCCCAATCCCTACCATCCCGGGCTGTCACGTGCCGATCCCAATCCCTCCCTTCCATTCCAGGCTGTCATGTGCTGATCCCATTCCCTCCCTTCCATCCCAGGCTGTCACATGCTGATCCCATTCCCTCCCTTCCATCCCAGGCTTTCACATGCTGATCCCATTCCCTCCCTTCCATCCCAGGCTGTCACATGCTGATCCCATTCCCTCCCTTCCATCCCAGGCTGTCACCTGCTGATCCCATTCCCTCCCTTCCATCCCAGGCTTTCACATGCTGATCCCATTCCCTCCCTTCCATCCCAGGCTGTCACATGCTGATCCCATTCCCTCCCTTCCATCCCAGGCTGTCACCTGCTGATCCCATTCCATCCCTTCCATCCCGGGATGCGCCGATCCCATTCCCTCCCTTCCATCCCGGACTGTCACGTGCCAATCCCATTCCCTCCCTTCCATCCCGGGATGCGCCGATCCCATTCCCTCCCTTCCATCCCGGGATGCGCCGATCCCATTCCCTCCCTTCCATCCTGGGCTGTCATGTGCCGATCCCATTCCATCCTGGGCTGTCATGTTTCCTCATCCTGGGCTGTCACGTGCAGATCCCATTCCCTCCCTTCCATCCTGGGCTGTCACGCGCCAATCCCATTCCATCCCGGGCTGTCACGTGCCGATCCCATTCCCTCCCTTCCATCCTGGGCTGTCACGCGCCAATCCCATTCCATCCCGGGCTGTCATGTGCCGATCCCATTCCCTCCCTTCCATCCTGGGCTGTCACATGCCAATCCCATTCCCTCCCTTCCATCCTGGGCTGTCACGCGCCAATCCCATTCCATCCCGGGCTGTCATGTGCCGATCCCATTCCCTCCCTTCCATCCTGGGCTGTCACATGCCAATCCCATTCCCTCCCTTCCATCCTGGGCTGTCACGCGCCGATCCAATTCCATCCCGGACTGTCACGTGCCAATCCCATTCCATCCCGGACTGTCACGTGACGATCCCATTCCATCCCGGGCTGTCACGTGGTGATCACATTCCCTCCCTTCCATCCCAGGCTGTCACGCGCCAATCCCATTCCATCTCGGGCTGTCACATGCCGATCCCATTCCCTCATCCCAGGCTGTCACGTGCCGATCCCAAACCTGCAACACCCCAGGCAGTCACACGCCTTTTTCATTCCTCACTGATCCCATTCCCTCTTTTTCCCCCATCACCTCAAGCTGTTGCTCGCTGATCTAATTCCTCCCCAATGCCCCAACCTGTCATGCGCTGATCCCTCACCCCCTGACACCGCAGGCTGTCACACACAGATCACATGTCCTCCCTTCCCCTGATGCCCCAGCCTGTCATACACTGATCCCTCACCCCCTGACACCGCAGGCTGTCACACACAGATCACATGTCCTCCCTTCCCCTAATGCCCCAGCCTGTCATACACTGATCCCTCACCCCCTGACACCGCAGGCTGTCACACACAGATCACATGTCCTTCCCCTGATGCCCCAGCCTGTCATGCGCTGATCCCTCACCCCCTGACACCGCAGGCTGTCACACACAGATCACATGTCCTCCCTTCCCCTAATGCCCCAGCCTGTCATACACTGATCCCTCACCCCCTGACACCGCAGGCTGTCACACACAGATCACATGTCCTTCCCCTGATGCCCCAGCCTGTCATGCGCTGATCCCTCACCCCCCTGACACCGCAGGCTGTCACACACAGATCACATGTCCTCCCTTCCCCTGATGCCCCAGCCTGTCATGCGCTGATCCCTCACCCCCTGACACCGCAGGCTGTCACACACAGATCACATGTCCTCCCTTCCCCTGATGCCCCAGCCTGTCATACACTGATCCCTCACCCCCTGACACCGCAGGCTGTCACACACAGATCACATGTCCTCCCTTCCCCTGATGCCCCAGCCTGTCATACACTGATCCCTCACCCCCTGAGTTAGGAAAAATCAAACAGGTTTGACCAACCATTTTTGGGCATTTTTTGGCGTGTGGGAACAAACGGCTGTTGATCATTTTCTCCCACACACTGCCCAACTATCGTTCTAACCAGTCAACAAGATGGTTGGTTGGAATGATATCGTTCTGGCGTATGACCAGTATTAGAGGGGAGGATAACCAATGTAAGTGATGTCTGGTGTAATGTAATGCTAGGTCTAGATTACACTGGGTTAAATGTGCCAAGTATTTATTAATTTTTCTGTAACACAACCCTCGCAAGCCGCATATCCTATTACTGACACTGTAACATAGCATTCCGTATGCAGATACAGCTAGAGTCACACAGAATTTAGGCATGCTGCAAATCCTGTTACCGACACTGCAACGTAGCATTCTGTATGCAGATACAGCCGCAGTCACACAGAATATAGACATGCTGCATATCCTATTACTGACACTGTAACGTAGCATTCTGTATGCAGATACAGCCGCAGTCACACAGAATATAGACATGCTGCATATCCTATTACTGACACTGTAACGTAGCATTCTGTATGCAGATACAGCCGCAGTCACACAGAATATAGACATGCTGCATATCCTATTACCGACACTGTAACGTAGCATTCTGTATGCAGATACAGCCGCAGTCACACAGAATATAGACATGCTGCATATCCTATTACCGACACTGTAACGTAGCATTCTGTATGCAGATACAGCCGCAGTCACACACAGAATATAGGCATGCCGCATATCCTATTACTGACACTGTAACATAGCATTCTGTATGCAGATACAGCCACAGTCACACACAGAATATAGGCATGCCGTATATCCTATTACTGACACTGTAACATAGCATTCTGTATGCAGATACAGCCAGTCACACACACAGAATATAGACATGCCACATATCCTATTACTGACACTGTAACGTTACATTCTGTATGCAGATACAGCCACAGTCACACACAGAATATAGGCATGTCACATATCCGATTACTGACACTGTAACGTTACATTCTGTATGCAGATACAGCCACAGTCACACACAGAATATAGACATGCCGCATATCCTATTACTGACACTGTAACGTAGCATTCCATATGCAGACACAGCCGCAGTCACACACAGAATATAGGCATGCCGCATATCCTATTACTGACACTGCAACGTAGCATTCTGTATGCAGATACAGCCACAGTCACACACAGAATATAGGCATGCCACATATCCGATTACTGACACTGTAACGTAGCATTCTGTATGCAGATACAGCCACAGTCACACACAGAATATAGGCATGCCGCATATCCTATTACTGACACTGCAACGTAGCATTCTGTATGCAGATACAGCCACAGTCACACACAGAATATAGGCATGCCTCATATACTATTACTGACACTGTAACGTTACATTCTGTATGCAGATACAGCCGCAGTCACACACAGAATATAGACATGCCGCATATCCTATTACTGACACTGTAACACAGCATTCCATATGCAGATACAGCCGCAGTCGCACACAGAATATAGACATGCTGCATATCCTATTACTGACACTGTAACATAGCATTCCATATGCAGATACAGCTGCAGTCACACACAGAATATAGGCATGCCGCATATCCTATTACTGACACTGTAACACAGCATTCTGTATGCAGATACAGCTGCAGTCACACACAGAATATAGGCATGCCGCATATCCTATTACTGACACTGTAACACAGCATTCTGTATGCAGATACAGCCGCAGTCACACACACAGAATATAGGCATGCCGCATATCCTATTACTGACACTGTAACGTAGCATTCCATATGCAGATACAGCCGCAGTCACATACAGAATATAGACATGCCACATATCCTATTACTGACACTGTAACATAGCATTCTGTATGCAGATACAGCCGCAGTCACACACAGAATATAGGCATGCCGCATATCCTATTACTGACACTGTAACACAGCATTCTGTATGCAGATACAGCCACAGTCACACACAGAATATAGGCATGCCGCATATCCTATTACTGACACTGTAATGTAGCATTCCATATGCAGATACAGCCCCAGTCACACACAAAATATAGGCATGCCACATATCCTATTACTGACACTGTAACACAGCATTCTGTATGCAGATACAGCTGCAGTCACACACAGAATATAGACATGCCGCATATCCTATTACTGACACTGTAACATAGCATTCTGTATGCAGATACAGCCACAGTCACACACAGAATATAGGCATGCCGCATATCCTATTACTGACACTGTAACATAGCATTCCATATGCAGATACAGCCCCAGTCACACACAAAATATAGGCATGCCACATATCCTATTACTGACACTGTAACATAGCATTCCATATGCAGATACAGCCCCAGTCACACACAAAATATAGGCATGCCACATATCCTATTACTGACACTGTAACATAGCATTCTGTATGCAGATACAGCCACAGTCACACAGAATATAGGCATGCCACATATCCTATTACTGACACTGTAACATAGCATTCCGTATGCAGATACAGCTAGAGTCACACAGAATTTAGGCATGCCGCATATCCTATTACTGACACTGTAACATAGCATTCCGTATGCAGATACAGCTAGAGTCACACAGAATTTAGGCATGCTGCAAATCCTGTTACCGACACTGCAACGTAGCATTCTGTATGCAGATACAGCCGCAGTCACACAGAATATAGACATGCCGCATATCCTATTACTGACACTGTAACACAGCATTCTGTATGCAGATACAGCCGCAGTCACACAGAATATAGGCATGCTGCATATCCTATTACTGACACTGTAACATAGCATTCTGTATGCAGATACAGTCACACACAGATTATAGGCATGCCACATATCCTATTACTGACACTGTAACGTAGCATTCTGTATACAGATACAGCCGCAGTCACATACAGAATATAGGCATGCCGAATCTCCTACTACTGACACTGTAATGTAGCATTCCATATACAGATACAGATACAGCTGCAGTTACACACAGAATATAGGCATGCCGCATATCCTATTACTGACACTGTAACGTAGCATTCTGTATGCAGATACAGCCACAGTGCCAGTAATAGGATATGCGGCATGCCTATATTCTGTGTGTAACTGCAGCTGTATCTGTATACGGAATGCTATGTTACAGTGTCAGTAATAGGGTATGCGGCATGCCTATATTCTGTGTGACTGGCTGTATCTGCATACGGAATGCTACATTACAGTGTCAGTAATATGATATGTGGCATGCCTGTATTCTGTGTGTGACTGTGGGTGTATCTGCATATGGAATGCTATGTTACAGTGTCAGTAATAGTATATGAGGCATGCCTATATTGTGTGTGTGACTGCAGCTGTATGTGCATATGGAATGCTACCTTACAGTGTCAGTAATAGGATATGTGGCATGTCTATATTCTGTGTGTGACTGTATCTGCATATGGAATGCTATGTTACAGTGTCAGTAATAGGATATACGGCATGTCTATATTCTGTGTGTGACTGCAGCTGTATCTGCATACAGAATGCTATGTTACAGTGTCAGTAATAGGATATGTGGCATGCCTGTATTCTGTGTGTGACTGCGGCTGTATCTGCATACAGAATGCTATGTTACAGTGTCAGTAATAGGATGTGTGGCATGTCTATATTCTGTGTGTGACTGCGGCTGTATCTGCATACAGAATGCTATGTTACAGTGTCAGTAATAGGATATGTGGCATGTCTATATTCTGTGTGTGACTGCGGCTGTATCTGCATATGGAATGCTATGTTACAGTGTCAGTAATAGGATATGCGGCATGCCTATATTCTGTGTGTGACTGTGGCTGTATCTGCATACAGAATGCTATGTTACAGTGTCAGTAATAGGATATGTGGCATGTCTATATTCTGTGTGTGACTGTGGCTGTATCTGCATATGGAATGCTACGTTACAGTGTCAGTAATAGGATATGTGGCATACCTATATTCTGTGTGTGACTGCGGCTGTATCTGCATACAGAATGCTATGTTACAGTGTCAGTAATAGGATATGCAACATGTCTATATTCTGTGTGTGACTGCGGCTGTATCTGTATATGGAATGCTATGTTACAGTGTCAGTAATAGGATATGTGGCATGCCTATATTCTGTGTGTGACTGCGGCTGTATCTGCATATGGAATGCTATGTTACAGTGTCAGTAATAGGATATGTGGCATGTCTATATTCTGTGTGTGACTGTGGCTGTATCTGCATACAGAATGCTACGTTACAGTGTCAGTAATAGGATATGTGACATGTCTATATTCTGTGTGTGACTGTATCTGCATACAGAATGCTATGTTACAGTGTCAGTAATAGGATATGCAGCATGCCTATATTCTGTGTGACTGCGGCTGTATCTGCATACAGAATGCTGTGTTACAGTGTCAGTAATAGGATATGCGGCATGTCTATATTCTGTGTGTGACTGTGGCTGTATCTGCATACAGAATGCTATGTTACAGTGCCAGTAATAGGATATGCGGCATGCCTATATTCTGTGTGTGACTGCGGCTGTATCTGCATATGGAATGTAACGTTACAGTGTCAGTAATAGGATATGCAGCATGTCTATATTCTGTGTGTGACTGCGGCTGTATCTGCATATGGAATGCTACGTTAGGTAAACACTGTGGTGTAGCATTTTGTATGTAGGCACAACCAGTCACACACACGGAATATATACATGCCATATATTATTTTACTCAGCAGAGTGTGCGTCCATTAGCATAATTCTAATGGAAAAGATGCGACACGCTACTGAATGACAGCACGTAGTGACTAGAGGGGTAGATAATGTGCAGGGAGGCCAGGTGTAAGTGGACACATCTGTATGTAAGAGATCCGTGTTGTGGCCGTGTAAGCAGATTCCGTGTGATTCTGAATTGTGCGTATGATGAAGGGACACCTGCTTGTGACGGAATGTGTGTACCCAACAGAGGGCAAGTGTATCAATACTAATGATGGCGGAATGTGCGCACGCAGCGTGGGGGGGGGGGGGGCGTGCTGATACTAATGATGGGGGATCGTGCGCACCCAGCGTGGGGTGGGTGTAAGTACACATACTTGTGAGGACAGTTGTGACTACATGCATTAGCACAATGGTAAATATGGTGGCTTGGTGTGCACCTCAGACCCTAAATGTGTGAAGGGCAGGTAAGAGCAGCGCGGAGCCGGGGCCTGTCTGCAGGTAAATGGACGTGAGTAGACCATCAGCAAGGAATAGGTAAGATCCAGACTGATCTCTCTGGTAAATGAGGGTAACGGACTGATTTAGCTGCCTCCATCACTGTATAACAGAGGGCTGGGCGGCCATGTGTGTGCGTTATATCACTACAAATAAATATCCTGCTCTAGTCTAGAGAAATACCTAGGTGGTTTGTGGCAGGAGGGCGGGCCTCTTCCCAGGGATGCAGCGAGGGCGGGTCTCTTCCCAGGGACGCAGCGAGGGCGGGTCTCTTCCCAGGGATGCAGCGAGGGCGGGCCTCTTCCCAGGGACGCAGCGAGGGCGGGTCTCTTCCCAGGGATGCAGCGAGGGCGGGCCTCTTCCCAGGGACGCAGCAGCGAGGGCAGGTCTCTTCCAGGTATGCAGCAGCGAGGGCAGGTCTCTCCCAGGTATGCAGCAGCGAGGGCGGGCCTCTTCCCAGGGACGCAGCGAGGGCAGGTCTCTTCCCAGGGATGCAGCGAGGGCGGGCCTCTTCCCAGGGACGCAGCGAGGGCGGGCCTCTTCCCAGGGACGCAGCAGCAAGGGCAGGCCTCTTCCCAGGTATGCAGCAGCGAGGGCGGGTCTCTTCCCAGGGATGCAGCGAGGGCGGGCCTCTTCCCAGGTATGCAGCAGCGAGGGCAGGTCTCTCCCAGGGATGCAGCAGCGAGGGCAGGTCTCTCCCAGGGATGCAGCAGCGAGGGCGGGTCTCTCCCAGGGATGCAGCAGCGAGGGCAGGTCTCTTCCAGGTATGCAGCAGCGAGGGCGGGTCTCTCCCAGGTATGCAGCAGCGAGGGCGGGTCTCTCCCAGGTATGCAGCAGCGAGGGCGGGCCTCTCCCAGGTATGCAGCAGCGAGGGCGGGTCTCTCCCAGGGATGCAGCAGCGAGGGCGGGTCTCTCCCAGGGATGCAGCAGCGAGGGCAGGCCTCTCCCAGGGATGCAGCAGCGAGGGCGGGTCTCTCCCAGGGATGCAGCAGCGAGGGCAGGCCTCTCCCAGGGATGCAGCAGCGAGGGCAGGTCTCTCCCAGGGATGCAGCAGCGAGGGCAGGTCTCTCCCAGGGATGCAGCAGCGAGGGCAGGTCTCTCCCAGGTATGCAGCAGCGAGGGCAGGTCTCTCCCAGGGATGCAGCAGCGAGGGCAGGTCTCTCCCAGGGATGCAGCAGCGAGGGCGGGTCTCTCCCAGGTATGCAGCAGCGAGGGCAGGTCTCTCCCAGGGATGCAGCAGCGAGGGCAGGTCTCTCCCAGGGATGCAGCAGCGAGGGCAGGTCTCTCCCAGGTATGCAGCAGCGAGGGCAGGCCTCTTCCAGGTATACAGCAGCGAGGGCAGGTCTCTTCCCAGGTATGCAGCAGCGAGGGCGGGTCTCTCCCAGGTATGCAGCAGCGAGGGCAGGTCTCTCCCAGGGATGCAGCAGCGAGGGCAGGCCTCTTCCAGGTATACAGCAGCGAGGGCAGGTCTCTCCCAGGTATGCAGCAGCGAGGGCGGGTCTCTCCCAGGTATGCAGCAGCGAGGGCAGGTCTCTCCCAGGGATGCAGCAGCGAGGGCAGGTCTCTCCCAGGGATGCAGCAGCGAGGGCAGGTCTCTCCCAGGGATGCAGCAGCGAGGGCAGGTCTCTCCCAGGTATACAGCAGCGAGGGCAGGTCTCTCCCAGGTATGCAGCAGCGAGGGCAGGTCTCTCCCAGGGATGCAGCAGCGAGGGCAGGTCTCTCCCAGGGATGCAGCAGCGAGGGCAGGTCTCTCCCAGGGATGCAGCAGCGAGGGCAGGTCTCTCCCAGGGACGCAGCAGCAAGGGCAGGTCTCTCCCAGGTATGCAGCAGCGAGGGCAGGTCTCTCCCAGGTATGCAGCAGCGAGGGCAGGACTCTTCCCAGGTATGCAGCAGCGAGGGCAGGTCTCTCCCAGGTATACAGCAGCGAGGGCAGGTCTCTCCCAGGGATGCAGCAGCGAGGGCAGGACTCTCCCAGGTATGCAGCAGCGAGGGCAGGTCTCTCCCAGGTATGCAGCAGCGAGGGCAGGCCTCTTCCAGGTATACAGCAGCGAGGGCAGGTCTCTCCCAGGTATGCAGCAGCGAGGGCAGGTCTCTCCCAGGTATGCAGCAGCGAGGGCAGGTCTCTCCCAGGTATGCAGCAGCGAGGGCAGGTCTCTCCCAGGGACGCAGCAGCGAGGGCAGGTCTCTCCCAGGTATGCAGCAGCGAGGGCAGGTCTCTCCCAGGTATACAGCAGCGAGGGCAGGTCTCTCCCAGGGATGCAGCAGCGAGGGCAGGTCTCTCCCAGGTATGCAGCAGCGAGGGCAGGTCTCTCCCAGGTATGCAGCAGCGAGGGCAGGCCTCTTCCAGGGATGCAGCAGCGAGGGCAGGTCTCTCCCAGGTATGCAGCAGCGAGGGCAGGCCTCTTCCAGGTATGCAGCAGCGAGGGCAGGTCTCTCCCAGGGATGCAGCAGCGAGGGCAGGTCTCTCCCAGGTATGCAGCAGTGAGGGCAGGTCTCTTCCCAGGTATGCAGCAGCGAGGGCAGGTCTCTCCCAGGGATGCAGCAGCGAGGGCAGGTCTCTTCCAGGGATGCAGCAGCGAGGGCAGGTCTCTCCCAGGGATGCAGCAGCGAGGGCAGGTCTCTCCCAGGTATGCAGCAGTGAGGGCAGGTCTCTTCCAGGGATGCAGCAGCGAGGGCAGGTCTCTCCCAGGTATGCAGCAGCGAGGGCAGGTCTCTCCCAGGTATGCAGCAGCGAGGGCAGGCCTCTTCCAGGGATGCAGCAGCGAGGGCAGGTCTCTCCCAGGTATGCAGCAGCGAGGGCAGGCCTCTTCCAGGTATGCAGCAGCGAGGGCAGGTCTCTCCCAGGGATGCAGCAGCGAGGGCAGGTCTCTCCCAGGTATGCAGCAGTGAGGGCAGGTCTCTTCCCAGGTATGCAGCAGCGAGGGCAGGTCTCTCCCAGGGATGCAGCAGCGAGGGCAGGTCTCTTCCAGGGATGCAGCAGCGAGGGCAGGTCTCTCCCAGGGATGCAGCAGCGAGGGCAGGTCTCTCCCAGGTATGCAGCAGTGAGGGCAGGTCTCTTCCAGGGATGCAGCAGCGAGGGCAGGTCTCTCCCAGGGATGCAGCAGCGAGGGCAGGTCTCTCCCAGGTATGCAGCAGCGAGGGCAGGTCTCTCCCAGGTATGCAGCAGCGAGGGCAGGTCTCTCCCAGGTATGCAGCAGCGAGGGCAGGCCTCTTCCAGGGATGCAGCAGCGAGGGCAGGTCTCTTCCCAGGGATGCAGCAGCGAGGGCAGGTCTCTCCCAGGTATGCAGCAGCGAGGGCAGGTCTCTCCCAGGTATGCAGCAGCGAGGGCAGGTCTCTACCAGTGATGCAGCAGCGAGGGCAGGTCTCTTCCCAGGTATGCAGCAGCGAGGGCAGGTCTCTTCCCAGGTATGCAGCAGCGAGGGCAGGTCTCTTCCCAGGTATGCAGCAGTGAGGGCAGGTCTCTCCCAGGTATGCAGCAGCGAGGGCAGGTCTCTACCAGGGACGCAGCAGCGAGGGCAGGTCTCTCCTAGGGATGCAGCAGCGAGGGCAGGTCTCTCCCAGGGACGCAGCAGCGAGGGCGGGTCTCTCCCAGGTATGCAGCAGCGAGGGCAGGTCTCTTCCCAGGGATGCAGCAGCGAGGGCAGGTCTCTTCCAGGTATACAGCAGCGAGGGCAGGTCTCTCCCAGGGATGCAGCAGCGAGGGCAGGTCTCTCCCAGGGATGCAGCAGCGAGGGCAGGTCTCTCCCAGGTATGCAGCAGCGAGGGCAGGCCTCTTCCCAGGTATGCAGCAGCGAGGGCAGGTCTCTCCCAGGTATGCAGCAGCGAGGGCAGGTCTCTCCCAGGTATGCAGCAGCGAGGGCAGGTCTCTCCCAGGGACGCAGCAGCGAGGGCAGGTCTCTCCCAGGGACGCAGCAGCGAGGGCAGGTCTCTCCCAGGTATGCAGCAGCGAGGGCAGGTCTCTCCCAGGTATGCAGCAGCGAGGGCAGGTCTCTTCCCAGGGACGCAGCAGCGAGGGCAGGTCTCTCCCAGGTATGCAGCAGCGAGGGCGGGTCTCTCCCAGGTATGCAGCAGCGAGGGCAGGTCTCTACCAGGGATGCAGCAGCGAGGGCAGGTCTCTCCCAGGTATGCAGCAGCGAGGGCAGGTCTCTTCCCAGGTATGCAGCAGCGAGGGCAGGCCTCTCCCAGGTATGCAGCAGCGAGGGCAGGTCTCTACCAGGGATGCAGCAGCGAGGGCAGGTCTCTTCCCAGGTATGCAGCAGCGAGGGCAGGTCTCTCCCAGGTATGCAGCAGCGAGGGCAGGTCTCTACCAGGGATGCAGCAGCGAGGGCAGGTCTCTCCCAGGTATGCAGCAGCGAGGGCAGGTCTCTCCCAGGTATGCAGCAGCGAGGGCAGGTCTCTTCCCAGGTATGCAGCAGCGAGGGCAGGTCTCTCCCAGGTATGCAGCAGCGAGGGCAGGTCTCTTCCCAGGGACGCAGCAGCGAGGGCAGGTCTCTTCCAGGTATGCAGCAGCGAGGGCAGGTCTCTCCCAGGGACGCAGCAGCGAGGGCAGGTCTCTACCAGGGACGCAGCAGCGAGGGCAGGTCTCTACCAGGGACGCAGCAGCGAGGGCAGGTCTCTCCCAGGGACGCAGCAGCGAGGGCGGGTCTCTCCCAGGTATGCAGCAGCGAGGGCAGGTCTCTTCCCAGGTATGCAGCAGCGAGGGCAGGTCTCTCCCAGGTATGCAGCAGCGAGGGCAGGTCTCTTCCCAGGTATGCAGCAGCGAGGGCAGGTCTCTTCCCAGGTATGCAGCAGCGAGGGCAGGTCTCTTCCCAGGTATGCAGCAGCGAGGGCAGGTCTCTTCCCAGGGATGCAGCAGCGAGGGCAGGTCTCTTCCCAGGTATGCAGCAGCGAGGGCAGGTCTCTCCCAGGTATGCAGCAGCGAGGGCAGGTCTCTCCCAGGTATGCAGCAGCGAGGGCAGGTCTCTCCCAGGGATGCAGCAGCGAGGGCAGGCCTCTCCCAGGTATGCAGCAGCGAGGGCAGGTCTCTCCCAGGTATGCAGCAGCGAGGGCAGGTCTCTCCCAGGTATGCAGCAGCGAGGGCGGGTCTCTCCCAGGTATGCAGCAGCGAGGGCAGGTCTCTCCCAGGGATGCAGCAGCGAGGGCAGGCCTCTTCCAGGTATACAGCAGCGAGGGCAGGTCTCTCCCAGGTATGCAGCAGCGAGGGCGGGTCTCTCCCAGGTATGCAGCAGCGAGGGCAGGTCTCTCCCAGGGATGCAGCAGCGAGGGCAGGCCTCTTCCAGGTATACAGCAGCGAGGGCAGGTCTCTCCCAGGTATGCAGCAGCGAGGGCAGGCCTCTCCCAGGTATGCAGCAGCGAGGGCAGGTCTCTTCCCAGGTATGCAGCAGCGAGGGCAGGTCTCTCCCAGGGATGCAGCAGCGAGGGCAGGTCTCTCCCAGGTATGCAGCAGCGAGGGCAGGTCTCTCCCAGGTATGCAGCAGCGAGGGCAGGTCTCTCCCAGGTATGCAGCAGCGAGGGCGGGTCTCTCCCAGGTATGCAGCAGCGAGGGCGGGCCTCTCCCAGGTATGCAGCAGCGAGGGCAGGTCTCTCCCAGGGATGCAGCAGCGAGGGCGGGTCTCTCCCAGGGATGCAGCAGCGAGGGCAGGCCTCTCCCAGGGATGCAGCAGCGAGGGCGGGTCTCTCCCAGGGATGCAGCAGCGAGGGCAGGCCTCTCCCAGGGATGCAGCAGCGAGGGCAGGTCTCTCCCAGGGATGCAGCAGCGAGGGCAGGTCTCTCCCAGGTATGCAGCAGCGAGGGCGGGTCTCTCCCAGGTATACAGCAGCGAGGGCGGGTCTCTCCCAGGTATGCAGCAGCGAGGGCGGGTCTCTCCCAGGGATGCAGCAGCGAGGGCGGGTCTCTCCCAGGTATGCAGCAGCGAGGGCAGGTCTCTCCCAGGTATGCAGCAGCGAGGGCGGGTCTCTCCCAGGTATGCAGCAGCGAGGGCAGGTCTCTCCCAGGTATACAGCAGCGAGGGCAGGTCTCTTCCCAGGTATACAGCAGCGAGGGCATGCAGTCCAGGTCTCCAGCAGGTTCAGTCAGCTTATTCCCTATCTGTACGGCCAACAATTCACCATGGTGACTGATCACAGCCCTATGAAGTGGCTACAAGACACCACGGGGGGATGGCAGACGTTGCAGTGCAGCCTGGCACCGTACATTCATGACTTCCATATTATACACAAGCTAGCAACACGGATGGGCTTTCATAGCAGGAAGCGCCTCAGACCTCAGGGCACGCCCGGGTGACCCCAGTAAGTGGGGACAAAGCAAGTACAGGATAAGCAGTGTGGGCAGGCCCAGGACTCTCTCACCCGGTGAAGCTGACTGCCACAGAATCCAATGACAAGTGTCAGAGCCGTGGCTGGAGAATGGTAACAAATGCGCAAATAAATCCGTTTTCTCTAGTATCCATAAGGGATATTGTGGACAGAATTAGTACGATGGGGTATAGATAGGGTCCAAAGGAGCCAGGACACTTTAAATTACTTCCACTGGGTGTGCTGGCTCCTCCCCTCTATGCCCCTCCCACAGGCAGTTTAAAAAAAAGTGCCCTCAGGAGAGGTTGCACACT
Organism: Pseudophryne corroboree; assembly: GCF_028390025.1. Classification (NCBI taxonomy): domain Eukaryota; kingdom Metazoa; phylum Chordata; class Amphibia; order Anura; family Myobatrachidae; genus Pseudophryne; species Pseudophryne corroboree. The sequence goes on from NC_086444.1 coordinate 1,245,320,162, forward strand.
CTGAAGCGCCAGTTTTTCTTCATTTTCTTTTTAAATTTAATTTATTTCAGTATGCTGTTTGGGTAACAGCATACCTGCGCCGTGTGAGTTAGGGGGGGCGGGGGTCACCGGCCTCTTCAGGTGCAGAGCCGCCTTCCCGCTGAGGGGCTTTTTGTTCAGCGGGGCATGGCGCTTTGGCTGTCGCAGCGGCAGTTCACCGCACACCTCTAACGTTGCCTGGAGGTGATCATCGGTGGTGAGTACCAACCGGGGAATCCCCCCGGTTTAATGTGCGGCTGAAGCGTGGGTGAGGCGTACGGGTCCCTCCTGGGTTGGACCCGCTGCAGCCCCTGCGTGAGACTGGCTAACTAGAGGGTAAACCAAGCATTTATGTGAGGTTGTACACGCTGGGAGATATGGCCAGTATAAATATCGAGCAGTAGCTCCGGCGCCATGGCGGGGGGTCGGAGCTACATTAGATCGGGCTCAGCGGCATTTGGCGCCTTCCTCTGCATAAGCAGCTACTGTAGCAGCCTCCAAACAGTCCCTGGATCGCTGGTACCGGGTATAGGGGGAAAAAGCCGCTATCTCTGTGCACAATAATCCCCCCGGGGGATTTTATCAGTTACAGTCTCACTGTGTTTACACTGATATACCAACGGCTGATAACCTCACTGTGGCTGTGCAGCACTGGGTGCTCTCTCCTGTGTCTCCTCTCACATGCACTAGGGCAGGCTTGTAATATATATTATCAGGCTGTGGTGTGTGTGTATTGGTAAAACAGAAGTCATGCGGCGTATCCAATGCCAGGTTCTCTCCTAGTGCATCCAGCTCAATATCATGTGAGCAGTGTAGTCAGTCATCTCTGTTTGCTGATAACAATGTGGGGGAGAGTCCAGAGCCCTCCTGGTTGGGGGCTATCAAAACTATGATATCTGATATGTCATCTCAGCTCACTGCAAATGCCAATAAGACTCAGGAACTGCAAAAAGCAGAGGCAAATCTAGCTGCTAAACATCGCCCCCTGTTTACTAAGGGTGCACATAAACGTGCTCTACCTGCACTCCTATCAGGTACTGATGATGATATACAGGATGATGTGGACCCCATAAGTGGGGATCCCACCCCAATTCCGGGTATTGTACCTCTCATATTGGCTATTCTAGAGGGGTTAAAGGTCCCCCTGGGGGATGCTAATACTCAGCAGTCATTTTTCCTCCCTCAAGAGGAAATAAAAAAGTCACATTCCCTGATTCCAAAGAATTGGATGACTTATTTAAACTAGCCTGGAAGAATCCAGATAAAAAATATCAAGTGTCAAAAAAGTTTTTGAATACCTTCCCCTTTGCCCCTGAAGGCAGAAAATTCTGGGAAGAATCCCCAGCAGTAGACGTCTCAGTCTCTCGCATTTCTAAAAAGGCGGTACTCCCTGCTCCGGGCTCCCTTACAGTAAAGGACCCGGCTGACAGAAAAATAGAGACCACTCTGAAATCTATTTACATGGCTGCAGGCGTAGCACAAAGACCGGTCATTGCCAGTTGCTGGATGACACATGCAATTCATTCCTGGGCTAGTCAAATTAAGGAAGGTCTTTCGGGTGATATGACCTTAGTTAATACTGTCACTTTCCTGACTCGCATTCAGGACATGGAAAGAGTCCTCTGTGACTCCCTTAAAGAGATTGGCACTATTAATGCTAGAACCACAGAACCACGGCTATGGCTGTGTCTGCGCGCAGAGCCATATGGCTGCGTCAGTGGATTGCTGATGCGGACTCCAAACGTAAAGTGGAATCTCTTCCCTTCACAGGTGAATGGCTCTTTGGAGGTGACCTGGACGCATAATTTCCAAAACTATGGCTGGAAAGTCCACGTTTCTCCCTTCGGGAGCCCCACCTGCTAAACGTACCTATCCTGGACTGTCTTCTCAGTCCTTTCGCTCCTCCAGATTTTGATCTAGAGCCAGAGGGGCCTCTAACGCAGCTAGAGGCTCCAGAGGAAAACCTAGAAGATCAGCAGTTGCTGGGTCTCAGGACCAGAACACCGGTTCTGCTACCGCAAAAACTTCAGCATGACAGGGCCCACCCCAAGGGGATCTCGTGGTGGGAACTCGGTTACGTCACTTCAGCCACATCTGGGACGGTTCTTGCCAGGAAGCTTGGGTAAGGGACCTTATATCTCAGGGATACAAGCTGGAGTTCGACGGTTCTCCTCCCCAACGATTTTTCAAATCAGGCTTACCAGTTTTGGAAAGTATGCATGGTACACTACTGCTGGCCATAAACAAGTTGGTCCAGTCCCAGGTCATTGTTCCAGTACCACTCCTGCAACAAGGACAGGGTTACTACTCCAGTCCGTTTGTAGTACCGAAACCAGACAGGTCTGTGAGACCCATTCTGAATCTGAAGTCCTTGAATCCTCACCTAAAGGTTTTCAAATTCAAAATGGAATCTTTGAGGGCAGTGATCGCAGGCCTGGAACAACAGGAATTCCTCGTGTCCCTGGATATCAAGGAGGCTTACCTACATATCCCAATTTGGCCTCCTCATCAGGCCTATCTGAGGCTTGCCCTGCTGAACGATTACTACCAATTTCAGGCGTTACCCTTTGGCCTGTCTACAGCGCCGAGGGTGTTCACGTAGGTGATGGCAGAAATGATGTTTCAACTCAGGGTCCAGGGGGTCAATGTGATTCCATACCTGGACGATCTTCTGATAAAAACAAGCTTCAGGGAGCTTCTATTGCTCGATATAGATCGCACTATCCAACTTCTGTCTCACCACGGGTGGATCCTCAGTCTACAGAAGTCCCACCTGGAACCGTCTCAGTAGCTCTTGTTTCTGGGAATGCTACTGGATACTGTAGCACAGAAAGTGTTTCTCCCAGAGGAAAAAGCGAGAACGCTCCAGGAAATAGTTAGCATGGTACTTAGACCTGCTCGAGTCTACGTTCATCTTTGCATAAAATTATTGGGAAAGATGGTGGCCTCCTACGAGGCGATAAAGTACGGCAGGTTCCATGCCAGACCCTTCCAATTGGACATTCTGAACAAGTGGTCCGGTTCTCATCTTCAGATGCATCGGATGATTCAGCTGTCACCCCGGGCCAGGATTTCACTCCTGTGGTAACTACAGTCTTCCAATCTCCTGGAAGGCCGAAACTTCGGGATTCAGGATTGGATCCTCCTCACGACGGATGCGAGTCTAAGAGGATGGGGAGCTGTCACCCAAGGGGCGCAATTCCAGGGCAGGTGGTCTGCCCAAGAGGCCCTACTTCCAATCAACATTCTGGAACTTCGGACTATCCACAATGCTCTGCTTCAGGCGTCTCATCTACTACGGAATCGGGCGATCCAGGTGCAGTCGGACAACGCCACGGCGGAAGCGTACATCAATCGACAAGGAGGGACAAAAAGCAGGGCCTGCATGCGAGAAGTGTCAAGAATACTCCTCTGGGTGGATAGAAATGCAAGAGCGCTGTCCGCAATCTTCATTCCAGGAGTGGACAACTGGGAGGCGGACTTCCTAAGTCACCATGATCTCCACCCGGGGGAGTGGGGACTACACCCTTAGGTGTTTCAACTGTTCGTCGACAGTTGGGGTTACCCAAAGATCGACTTGATGGCCTCTCGTCTCAACAAGAAGCTTCGCTGCTATTGCTCACGAACCAGGGACCCTCAGGCGAGTGCAGTGGATGCGCTGACTTCGCCTTGGTCTTACCAACTGGTCTACCTGTTTCCTCAGATTCCTCTGATCCCAAGGGTGCTCAAGCGAATCAGACATCAAAGAGTGGAAGCAATCTTGATTGCCCCATCTTGGCCCTGAAGAGCATGGTACACGGCTCTCCTGGACTTGTCTGTAGAGGACCCTTGGTCTTTACCACTAAGAAGGGATCTTCTTCAGCAAGGACCGTTCGTCTACCCGGACTTACGGCGGCTTCGTTTGACGGCATGGAAGTTGAGTAGAACATGCTAGCTCACAAAGGGCTTTCCAAGAAGGTCATTGCCACTATGGTACAAACCAGAAAACCTGTGACGTCAAAACATTATCATCATATCTGGCGGAGATATGTCTTTTGGTGCGAGGAACGCAAATATCCCTCTGCAGAATTTCACTTGGGAAGGTTCCTCCGTTTCCTGCACACGGGTGTGGATAAAGGCTTGCGTCTGGGATCCAATAAGGTCCAGATTTCAGCTCTTTCCATCTTCTTTCAGAAGAAGTTGGCTCTCTTGCCGGAAGTTCAGACCTTCTTGCAAGGGGTGCTTCATATACAACCTCCTTTCGTGCCGCCTACGGCACCTTGGGATCTGGATGTAATTTTATTTATTTTATTTATTTATTAACAGTTTCTTATATAGCGCAGCATATTCCGTTGCGCTTTACAATTGGAACAACAGTAATAGAACAAAACTGGGTAAAAACAGACAGAGAGGTAGGAAGGCCCTGCTCGCAAGCTTACAATCTATAGGGAAATAGGCATAGATACACAAGGATTGATGCTACCTATTGCATAATGGTCCACCAGATTGCTAGGTTCTTAATGGGTTGTATGATGATACCCCACAAAGTTATCCAAGTGTCAGGAGGGTGTGAGACTAAAGAAAGACATAAGTGATGTTATGAATACTCTACAGAGGATGTAATTAGATAGGGAAGCACTGAAGGTTATGTGGGTGGGTCTGGAATTTGATAGGCTTGTCTGAAGAGGTGTGTTTTCAGGGAACATTTAAAGGTTTGGAGACTAGAGGCGAGTCTTACTGTGCGTGGGAGGGCATTCCACAGAGTGGGTGAAGCCCGGATAAAGTCCTGTAATTTTGAGTGTGAACAAGTAATGCGTGTGGATGAGAGGCGTAGGTCTTGTGCAGAGCGGAGAGGTCGGGTAGGGAGATATTTTGAGATGAGTGAAGAGATGTATGTTGGTGCAGTTTGGTTAATAGCCTTGTATGTGAGTAAAAGTATTTTATATTTAATACGGTAGAATACCGGTAACCAATGGAGGGACTGACAGAGCGGATCTGCAGACGATGAACGCCTGGCAAGGAAGATTAGCCTCGCAGCTGCATTCAAAATGGATTGTAGTGGTGAGAGCTTATGTTTGGGAAGACCGGTCAGGAGACTATTACAATAATCAATGCGGGAGATAATGAGAGCATGGATTAGAGTTTTTGCTGTGTCTTGTGTAAGATAAGGGCGTATTTTGGATATGTTTCTTAGATGTATGTAACATGATCTTGAGACAGATTGAATGTGGGTAACAAAGGACAGTTCAGAGTCAAGAATGACACCTAGGCAGCGAGCTTGTGGGGTAGGGGTGATTGCAGAGTTCTCAACAGTGATAGAGATATCAGGTTGGAAACTACTATTGTAATGTTACACTTTCTGCAGAACTCCTGATTTGAACCTCTGCCGACGGTAGAAGATAAGTTCCTCACATGGAAAATGGTAATGTTACTGGCCCTGGCTTCTGCTAGGCGTGCCTCAGAATTGGTGGCCTTGTCATGCAAAAGTCCGTACTTGGTCTTTTACGAGAACAGAGCGGAGCTCAGGACTAGACAGTTCCTGCTGAAGGAGTTTTCCACGTTTCACTTGAATCAACCTATTGTGATTCCGTCCGGTTCTGACACTTCTGCTCTCCCAGAGGCTTTGGATGCTGTACAAGCCTTGAGGATCTATGTCAAGAGGACGGCTCGGATCAGAAAGACGGATTCTTTGTTCGTGCTGTATGATGCGTGGAAAAAGGGTCGCCCTGCTCAAAGCAGTCCATCGCTCATTGGATTAGGCTTACTATCCAACAGGCCTATGCGTCTGCATCCTTACCGGTTCCACAGTCTCTGAAGGCCCACTCTACTCGATCGGTGGTTTCTTCCTGGGCAGCTGCCCATGGAGTCTCGGCCTGCAACTATGCCGAGCTACTACCTGGTCGGGGACGAACATCTTTGTGAAGTTCTACAAATTTGATACCCTGACCAAAGAGGATACCCAGTTTGGGCAGGCGGTGCTGCAGATATCTCCACACGTTCTGGAAGCTTTGGGACATCCCCATCATACTAATTCTGTCCCCAATATCCCTTATGGATGCTAGAGAAAATAGGATTTTAAATACCTACCGGTAAATCCTTTTCTCGTAGTCCATAAGGGATATTGGGCGCCCGCCTCTGTGCGGCGACTTTTCTGCAGGTTCTGTTACATGTTCCTGTTCAGCTGTTGCCAGAATTTGCTGGCTAAGATTATGTATTGGTGTGCTGGTGTGTAAATTTCACCACACCTGTTATTGCCAAGTTCCTTCTCTCAAGTATGTCATTCTCCTTCGGCCACTGTTTTACCTATAACTGAGCTGTAGGTGGGGCATAGAGGGGAGGAGCCAGCACACCCAGTGGAAGAATTTTAAAGTGCACTTGCTCCTTTGGACCCGTCTATACCCCATCGCACTAATTCTGTCCCCAATATCCCTTATGGACTACGAGAAAAGGATTTACAGCTACGTATGTAAAATCCTATTTTTTGTCAGCGGATGTCCCGATTGAGTCCTCTGCAACATCGGTGATCAGCAGACTAGGGGCCTAATTCAGACCTGATCGTTGGGCAATGATTTTTGCAGTCCTGCGATCAGATAGTCGCCACCTACAGGGGGAAAATTAGCTGTGCAAGTGTGCGAACGCATGCGAAGCAGAGCTGCACAAACTGATTTTGTGCAGTCTCTGTGATGCCCAGGAATTACTCAGCCGCTGCGATCACTTCAGCCTGTCCGGGACCGGAATTTACGTCAGACACCCTCTGTGACCAGACGGTCCCGTACGAAAGCACTCACCGCTTTTGCGTCCCGTCCCCAGTACACAGAATGGATGTTTAGGTCACACGGGACCTGGCCACATGGAGATTCCCACTTACCGTCAGTAACCGCCTGTTACTGACTCCACCCACTGCGCTGTGGGCGGGTTTACGCTGCCACCACCAAACTCCTAACCTGCCGTGGTGTTCGGAACCACGGTTCTGCTCTGTATGCGTCGACGCGCCGCCTTACCACACCTGTGTGGTGTTGATGAATCCCCAAACATTGCTTGCCCAAGCACAGCACGGTAGCAGGCCGAAGGCGGAGCTTGGAGACGCTGGTTACACCCTGGACAGCCGGGGAACGAAGCTAGGTTTTGCCTAGTCCTGCAGGTCACAAGATGAAGCGGTTGTCTTTAGGCAGAAGATCTTTATTTGCCCAAATAGTTCTGAAAAGACTCAGTAATACAGCAAGATGTTACAGCAGAAAGTAGTTGGTATAATACACCTGGAGGCTCACAGGCCTCCTCTTTTTATCTCAGTTCTACACACAGTACCACAGGGGGGTAAGCCCTCCCTGTCTTCTCCAACCAATCAGGTTATCGCAGGAAATATAAATGAATACAGTTATATTTCAAAAGATAAGAATTAGATAAAGCACATTCCTGCTCCTCTTCATATATAACCAAACCAGTGGCTTTCCCAAACACAATCTGATTATCATGTTCCTGTCTCTTTCACAAATGTAAATGTAACTTGCATTTCAATTGCATTCACCCTCTCACACATAGACAACGTTCTTATACTGTAAATTACACATAATCTGCATCACACATAATGCAGCCTAGGAAATCTTAATTGTTGTTACACGAAACCCACTAGTTTGCATTCATAAAACACAATCTGATTTAGCAGCCCCTTGTGTCTCCATGCAAAACCAGTTTTGAGTCATCACACCACAGGAGATGCTGAAAGAACAGTCTTCTTTCCAAACCTTAGTTTGTACCTGAAAGAAAACATTTGCCGACCAAAAGGCCTGCTAATCGACACCCTGCTTTAGCTAGGACAAGTAACATGTGACTGGCTATGTACAAGTTGCTGAACAACAATTGTCAAAGCCTTTTAGAAACAAAATAACTTACACATTCCTTCTAAGTGCTGGCACCATGCATTGTAACTGTGCAATCCTACCACTGCACCTGGAGCGTGACATGTGACATGTTATAACACGTCATAGAACATATTTTAAAGCATTTTACATATTTGAAATACCCGGTGCCTAGCACCCACAATACATTTAAAGATGGCGCCTAGCGCCAGTGCATGTTTAAAAATGTCGCCAAGCGCCCATTGTCCGTATAATGGCGCCGGGCACTTAAGGGTTAACCCTTAAGCCGCGGCCGCCATTAACCATGTGGCTGGGGGGTCTCTACGGCCACACCCTCCCTGAAAACGCTTGGACATACCTGCGTTTTTCCAGACACTCCCAGAAAACGGTCAGTTGCCACCCACAAACGCCTTCTTCCTGTCAATCTCCGTGCGTTCAACCATGCGATCGATTTTTTTGCACCATCCCGTCGCTATGCACCGAAGCCCGGTGCAGGAGTCCTACGCACTTGCGCATTGCGGTGCATACGTATGCGCAGTTCGGACCTGATCACAGGCTGTGAGAAAACGCAGCCTAGTGATCAGGTCTGCATTACCCCCTAGGTTCCAGCACATCGCTGTGAGAGTGAAGCTTCCATGGAGACCCTGCTGCATAAGTTAGTCCAGAGGAAAGGTTCAGCAATGTGCCAGGAATATAGTACACAAGGCCTGGCCAACCTGCGGTTCTCCAGCTGTTGTGAAACTACACATCCCAGAATTCCCTGCCAGAGTTTTAGCATCCCCGACACTAATAGAAAACTGTGGCAGGGCATGCTGGGACTTGTAGTTTCACAACAGCTGGAGAACCACAGGTTGGCCAGGCCTGTTATACATAAGGAACTGGGGCTAGGGTAAATGTATATGTATAAATACGTATATTCATGTACATTGTGATGCACTGCAGCCCGAGCATTAAGCCCTGGTCTATAGTGCTAAAAGGAGATTTATGGTAAGACTTACCATTGTTAAATCCCTTTCTGCGAGGTACACTGGATTCCACAGGGAATAACATCGGGGTGTAGAGTTGGATCTTGATCCGAGGCACCAACAGGCTAAAGCTTTGACTGTTTCCACAATGCACTGCACCGCCTCCTCTATATCCCCGCCTCCTGGCACTGGAGCTCAGTTTTGTTAATCAGTCCAATGCAGTAACAGGTAAATGACCCGCCGTGCACAATTGCTCTGCGAACGCGCCACGGCAGGCCGCCCAAGAAGGTCCAACAGACCGAGTAGAAAGAGCCTTGATAGTAGCAGGAGCTGGAAGACCAGCCTGTACATAAGCTTGTGCACTCACCATTCTAATCCATCTGGCCAAAGTTTGCTTATTCGCAGGCCAGTCACGTTTGTGAAAACCAAAAAGGACAAAGAGAGAATCAGATCTCCAAAGGGAGGCAGTCCTCTCCACATATATAAGGAGAGCCCGTACCACATCCAAAGACCGTTCTTTAGAGGAAAAACCAGGAGGGATGAAGGCCGAAACCACAATCTCTTGGTTAAGGTGGAACGAAGACACCACCTTGGGTAGATAGCCAGGGCGAGTACGAAGAACTGCACGGTCGCGGTGAAAAATCAGAAAGGGTGAGGGACAGGACAAAGCACCTAAGTCTGACACCCACCTAGCAGAGGCAATAGCCAGTAGAAACACGACCTTAAGGGTAAGACATTTAAGGTCCACCGTCTCAAGAGGTTCAAATGGAGACTCTTGCAGGGTATTGAGAACAGACAGATCCCATGGAGCCACAGGAGGGACATAGGGAGGCTGAATCCGTAAAACACCCTGAGTGAAAGTATGAACGTCAGGAAGAGACGCAATTTTTCTATGAAACCACACCAAGGCAGATATATGAACCTTTAATGAGGCCAAACGAAGGCCTAAGTCCAGGCCTTGTTGCAGAAAAGTCAAAAGTTTGGCAGTGCTGAACTTGTATGCATCGTAATTGTTATTCACACACCAAGCCGAAGCCGGTTTACAGGCTTTCAACATAGTTTGAATGACCGCCTCAGAGAATCCTTTGGCTCTCAGGAGTGAAGCTTCAAGAGCCACACCGTCAAAGCCAGTCGAGCCAGGTCCTGGTGGACACAAGGGCCCTGAACGAGGAGGTCTGGGCTTTGAGGAAGTAGAAGAGGACACTATCGAGAGACCCTGCAGGTCTGAGACCCAATGCTGTCTGGGCCACGCTGGAGCGATTAGAAGTAGTATTCCTCCTTCTTGCTTGAACTTCCGAATTACCCTGGGCAGGAGTGACACTGGAGGGAACACGTATGGCAGCCAAAAGTTCCATGGAATTGCTAGTGCGTGAACGCTGCTTGACGATCCCTTGTTCTTGCTCCGAAGACCGGAACCTTCTGATTGTGTTGAGACGCCATCAGGTCTACATTTGGTAGGCCCCACCTGTCCACTAGGAGTTGAAAAACTTCTGGATGAAGACTCCACTCTCCGGCGTGTACGTCCTGACGACTGAGGAAGTCCGCTTCCCAGTTGAGGACCCCCGGAATGAACACTGCCGATATGGCTGGCAGATGGCTTTCCGCCCATTGAATAATTTTTGACACTTCCATCATTGCCATGCGGCTTCGAGTGCCGCCTTGATGATTTATGTACGCCACCGTGGTGGCGTTGTCCGATTGTACTTGAACAGGCCTGTTCTGTATCAGGGGTAGGGCAAAGTTCAGAGCATTGTACACCGCCCACAATTCCAGAATGTTTATCGGGAAAAGAGATTCCTCCCTGGTCCATCGACTCTGGAGAGTGTGTTGTTCGAACACCGCGCCTCAACCCCGCAGGCTGGCATCCGTTGTCAGAAGGACCCAGTTGGAGATCCAGAAGGGACGACCCCTGCTCAATTGTTGGTCCTGTAACCACCAGGCCTGTGACCGATGTACATCCGGAGTCAAAGAAATGATGTGAGATCTGTTTCGGTGAGGCAGGCCATCCCACTTGTTAAGGATTAACCTCTGCAGTGGGCGTGAATGAAATTGAGCATACTCTATCATATTGAAAGCTGACACCGAGACCTAGTATTTGCATCGCCGAGTGTATCGACACTCTTGGACGAGAAAGGAAGTAACTTATCCTGTCCTCAAGCTTCAGGACCTTCTCTGGAGACAAGAACAAGCGTTGGTTGTGTGTGTCCAGTAATGTCCCCAGGTGCACCATGCTCTGAGCAGTGTCAAAGTCGAAATATATTGCAGTGCACACACCACGTACAAACTACACACAGATGGCCTCTGCGCGTGTACTTGTTCTGCCGTGCGTGCACATATCCGCAATTTGCGTATGGTCGCTCCCGCGGTCCTGCGCATCAGTGCATGGTATGGGTATTTACAGCAGAGTTTGTGTACGCATGGAGAGCTATCAAAACACATTACATATTTAATCCAAATAGAGCACATTGTACACATAGTCCCCCTGCACCACATCAGAAAGTAACAACAGTTTTAATGGTTTCAGAACAAAGGGATTCACCTTTACAGAATAGGAGGGGACAGAACAAGGTCATAAGGTGGTGTTTGGTATCCAGCTGTAGGGTATTTTAAGGGTAACATTCCGGTGTTGGTTTGCGGAAGATCCCATGGTCCTGCGGATAGTTATGTGCAGAAGCAGAATATAGATATAAACTGTATTTACTGTATATTATGTATGCGGTGGGAATCCAGAGGAGACCACCCACAAGAGCAGTTGGGAAAGACATCGCCCACCTTTTCCTATCAACCTATGACCTCTCCTGTACTGTAAAAGTGCAATCCTGTGTCCAATGGACAAAGGGATTACAGTATCCATTGTATTGCTTTTGGAAGAATTGTATAAATAAAGCCTGCTGCAGCCTGGCCTGACACAAGACTCACAAAGTTATCTATTAGATGACCGGGGACCGGCCGGGTTGCGCAAGCGAATCCACTCATGTATGTACATTGACTGTAGCCATTATTCTGTTATATTGTATTGTATTGTATAATTTGTATTGTAAACCCCCTTTCAGAAAAAATCCACTGTGGTGTCGGAACCCAGCGGTAAAATCACAATTGGTGTCGTGTCCTCATTGCCCTGGTCAGGTTTAAAGTGTATTATTATTATTGCATAGCATTGCTGTAGAAGGTTTAAAGTGTATCTCTGGGTGTGTATGCGCTGTGAGTACTTTGTACCGTCAGCGCGGCGTGTGTACGCAAAGTCCGTACACTACGGAACCCTTTTACGCTAATAGCGTAAAAGGTGCGTAGTGTGAATTAAGTATAGCGGCCGCAGCAGCTAAAGGTTTAAAGTGTATTTACGGGGTGTTTAAGGTATAGCTTTTATTCCTGTAAAGATAATCAGCATTATCAGCAGGGACCAGTGAGGACTTCTTCCAGTTGATGAGCCACCCGTGGGCATGTGGGAATTGGACCGTCAGTTCCAGATGATGGAGGAGAACCTCTGGAGAGTTTGCCAGGATCAGCAAGTCGTCCAGATACGGCATGATCCTGATACCTTGCCGACGGAGAATGGCCGTCATGACAGCCATGACCTGGTGAAGATCCGAGGAGCTGTGGTCAGTCTGAAAGGCAAGGCTTGGAATTGATAATGTAGGTTGCCAATAGCAAACCACAGATATTGATGATGCGACATGACAATAGGAATGTGTAGGTAAGCATCCTGTATGTCCAGGGACACCATATAATCCTTGGGCCAGAACAATAGAGCAAAGAGTTTCCACACGGAACTTGGATACCTTCACAAATTTGTTCAAAGATATGAGGTTGAGAATGGGTCGGGAGGATCCATTCAGCTTCGGAACTAGGAACAGCATTGAATACCCTTTGCGTCTCTGAGACAGAAGCACTGGCACTATCACTCCTGTATCCAGGAGGGATTGTACAACCAAACAGAGTTTGTGCATTTAATGGATCCAAAGGGATAACCGTCGTGCAAAACTGGTGAGGGAGACGTTTCTTGAAAGAGACCAGGTTTCCGTGAGAGATGACTTCCAGCACCCAGGCGTCTGCAGTGGTCTTTAACCATACCTGGCCGAACTGTAGAAGTCGGCCTCGCACCCTAGGGTGCCCCAGGGGGAGGCCCGCCCTGTCATGCAGCAGGCTTGTCTGATTTGGAAGCAGGCTGACGGGCGGCCCAAGAACATTTAGGTGTGGGCTTAGAGGTTTTAAGTGCAAGCTTGTCTCGGGTACGCCTGACCCTTTGCTTTACCTGGAGGTCGAAAGGAACGAAAAGTGGTACTCTCAGCCTTCGGAGCCAAAGGATCAGTACTTGGGAGACACGCAGTCATGGCCGACGCCAAATCAGTCACAATCTTGTTCAGATCTTCCCCAAATAGAATATCTCCCTTAAAAGGGAGCACCTCCAAAGTCTTCTTAGAGTCCAGGTCCGCCAACCAGGACCTTAACCACAGAATCAGGCAAGCCAGTATGGACGTAGTAGACGCCTTGGCCTCCATAACGCCTGCATCAGAGGCTGCCTCCTGGATGTAATGGGAGGCTGTGGTAATATATGATAGGCATTGTCTGGCATCATCAGGAAAATCCAGAGGTAGCTCTGCCTCAACTGCTTGAACCCAGGCTTCAATACCTTTTGCAGCCCAAGAGGCTGCCATGGTAGGTCTATGTACTGCACCTGCAAGTGTGTAAATAAACTTCAAGCAGCTCTCCACACGCTTATCCGTTGGTTCCTTCAGAGAAGTAACGGTCGTGACAGGCAGAGTAGATGACACCACGAGATGGGCTACATGCGAGTCCACTGGTGGCGGTGTCTCCCACTTGGTACTTAATTCTGCAGAGATAGGATAACGAGCTAGCATCTTTTTAGACAGGGAAAATTTCATTCCTGGAGACTCCCAGGATTCCTGACGTATGTCAATTAAATGGTCAGAATGTGGCAAGACTAAATTTAGTGACCGTCTGACGTTTGAACTTATCAGGTTTCTTAGATGCCTATGGAGGATCATCGTTATCAATCTGAAGAATCATCTTAATCTCTACTAGGTCAGGAACATCAACCTGCGTTGTAGATTCCACATCAGAAGCAACTGTATCCGTGTCTGAAGGATCAGTATATACCCCATCGTCATTGGACGAAGTATCCGAAACACGAATGGATTGTGAGGAAGAAATGGCCCGCTTAGATGACCCCTTGGTCCCAGTAGGGTGAGGGTTAGGCTTTTGTTTAACCAAGGTTTGATTTAATTGCTGTAACTGAATTGACAGAGTATCCGCCCATGGCGGATTAACTACAGGGACAACATGTGACTGTAATGGCACAGGAGGTCCCATAGGCGGCGTAAGTTGTGTTACAAGGGTAGTCAGCAAATTAGAAAAAGTAGCCCAAGGTGGGTTTTGGGGTGCCACTGATGCTGCAGGCTGACTAGGGGGTGCAAAACACCCAGTACCTGGACCCTCAGCTGAAACATTTCCCTCAGGTAAAACCGAGGCGTCAGCACTGCCTGAGGCAGGAGCGCCCTGTGCATTAGACATTATTGAGAATGTAGCCCTAGGGCGTGACAGTACAATATAGCCATACAAATACAATACCTGACAAAAAAAACCCTGTAGTAGGTGACCGCAAATGCAGAGCACAAACAGAGGATTTAAGTGGTATGAGGTGACTGAAATACACAGAGAAAAATACAAACAGTAAATCCCGTGAAACACAGAGGGTACAGAATATAGTGATAGCAATATGTGTGAGATACACAGAATGGAAACCACACAGCAGCTACAGGCACACACAGTCACATGTTCAATGCAGGAATTATTACATATAACAATAAAACTGCACTGGACTAGTAATACTACATATAGATATGTGTGGATACAGATATAACAATGCACAGTAAAGACCAGATGTATATCACAGGATACCTGTACTAAATATCCCTGTAGTTATGCTCTTGTTCTTAACTAACACTGTCTAAACGAAATGTAGAAACTTAAGTATCCCGTAAATGCACAGCGCTGATGAGACAGACGGCTTTACAGAGGAGACATCACCCAGCAGTCCCAGAATCAGCGCAGCTCTGTGTAATGGCGCCCAAACGCTGACAGGGAGTGAGGGAGAGAGATGCAGCTCCAGGGTGGGAACATCTGCTGTAGATGGCGCCTGGGGCTGGGGGAGGAGCTACAGGTCAGCGCCTTATCCCCTCTGCTGGACTTCACCACCGGGTACTATGGAGCCTATGTAAAACGGATTTTTAGTAAATCCGACTTGTGCTCCTTGCCCTGGTGGATATAGTGGGGTCCCTGCACGGCCAGTGTCCACGCCAGCGGCACAGTCCGTCTCCTGGGACCGTGACCAGATCACGATTTTGGCGTATCCCACCAGGGGACCCTCTTACCTCCTCCCTGAAGTGCGGCCACGCGATCCAGGAGAGCTGCAGCGGTGATGTGTGCCTTATGGGAACCGGAGCGCCTCCGCTCTAAGTACCAGGCAACCAGGGCGCGTGAGTGTACAGCGCCGCTAGGGGACGTGATGGAGCTGCAGCACGATATGTCTGCGTGACATATAGCATCTGGTGCCTGTGCTGCGGCCCTTGAATTCTTCTTTCTTGTCAGAAAAGCTATTTTCAGGGCTGCCTGGCGCAGCCCCATGTTAGCTTCCTGCACTGCAGGCACCAACTTCCAGACTGAGCTCCAGTGCCTGGAGGCGGGGATATAGAGGAGGCGTTGCAAGGCATCCTGGGAACAGTCAAAGCTTTAGCCTGTTGGTGCCTCGGATCAAGATCCAACTCTACACCCCAATGTTATTCCCTGTGGAAGTTGGAGATGAAAAGGCACGAGTGGGGGCCAGTGTGTTACAGACAGATCTGGTGTTCCATGGGGCACAGGATAGGGGGTGTGAGGTGTAAATGAGATAATCAGGGTTGCTGTAGCGTTGAGGTGAGATTACTTTGTACGGATACAAAGGGTGTACTGCTGGTGCAGGAAGGGAAACTGCAGGAGAAGGGCAGGGAGGGAGTACAGTGTGATGAAGGTGAGGGGGCAGGGAGAGGAGGGAGAAGGGCAGGGAGGGAGTACAGTGTGATGAAGGTGAGGGGGCAGGGAGAGGAGGGAGAAGGGCAGGGAGGGAATACAGTGTGATGAAGGTGAGGGGGCAGGGAGAGGAGGGAGAAGGGCAGGGAGGGAGTACAGTGTGATGAAGGTGAGGGGGCAGGGAGAGGAGGGAGAAGGGCAGGGAGGGAGTACAGTGTGATGAAGGTGAGGGGGCAGGGAGAGGAGGGAGAAGGGCAGGGAGGGAATACAGTGTGAAGGTGAGGGGGCAGGGAGAGGAGGGAGAAGGGCAGGGAGGAAATACAGTGTGATGAAGGTGAGGGGGCAGGGAGAGGAGGGAGAAGGGCAGGGATGGAGTACAGTGTGATGAAGGTGAGGGGGCAGGGAGAGGAGGGAGAAGGGCAGGGAGGGAGTACAGTGTGATGAAGGTGAGGGGGCAGGGAGAGGAGGGAGAAGGGCAGGGAGGGAGTACAGTGTGATGAAGGTGAGGGGGCAGGGAGAGGAGGGAGAAGGGCCGGGAGGGAGTACAGTGTGATGAAGGTGAGGGGGCAGGGAGAGGAGGGAGAAGGGCAGGGAGGGAGTACAGTGTGATGAAGGTGAGGGGGCAGGGAGAGGAGGGAGAAGGGCAGGGAGGGAGTACAGTGTGATGAAGGTGAGGGGGCAGGGAGAGGAGGGAGAAGGGCAGGGAGGGAGTACAGTGTGATGAAGGTGAGGGGGCAGGGAGAGGAGGGAGAAGGGCAGGGAGGGAGTACAGTGTGATGAAGGTGAGGGGGCAGGGAGAGGAGGGAGAAGGGCAGGGAGGGAGTACAGTGTGATGAAGGTGAGGGGGCAGGGAGAGGAGGGAGAAGGGTAATTGGTGGGGTAGAGGGCTTGTGGCCGGCAGAGGTCTGGAGCCAGCCTCCCTGTATCTCAACTTTTTAGATAATACCTGTGGCCGGAGACCCCATCAGCCACAAGGACAATGGCAGCGCGGCGCTGAATGGGTTAACCGTCCGTGCCCAGCACCATTTTACAGAGACTATGGGTGCTAGGTGCCCCATTCACATGTACTAACAGCGCCGGGCACGGAGTGTTTAAAAATGTGTCTTCATGTTACAGATGGAGCCACGCTAGTCGTGGCTCCGTCGGTGTCTAGGCGTCTCGGTCTCCGACTGGGCGCACGAGCCCGTGATGGAGACACGCCCCATTCACTTGAATGGAGAACACCTCCGTCCATGCTCCCGGAAACAGACGCTCTGAATGGGAGCGTCTCTGTACACTCCAGCGTGACTAGGCGGACGGATCGCCTAGTCACGCCGCCTGCCTAGTCACGTCGGGAGTGCTCGTTTGCGATGGAGCCACCTTAGATGAGCGCGGCTCTATCTGTATAACGCTGCACTGTGCGCAGTTGGAGAGTTATAAACTGCACGTTTTATAATGTATTGATATTTAAGATGTGGTCACCTGTATTTTAAAAGGGAAAAATGCACTTACTATATCTGCCTGGATAAGGATCCCCTATCTTCTGTGACTAGGAGATGGGATGCTAATTGCCCTCTCCCAGCAGGAGATCTGGTGAATGACAAAACCTTTGGATGTTGGACAGTGCACGGCAGGTAAAGGCTGGGTGTGAGTTCCTCAGGGAAAGATGTTAATCACGGGCGGTTTCCTTATTCCATATATACAGTGGTATGGGGATTGGTATGGGTTTGGAACCTGTATTTATTTATGTAGCTGGTGTGATTGATATATGAATCCTGAATGGTAGATGCAGGAAGGAAGAACATTTGTTTGAGAACTCAAATACAAACCATGGCCCTCATTCCGAGTTGTTCGCTCGCAAGCTGCTTTTAGCAGCTTTGCACACGCTAAGCCGCCGCCTACTGGGAGTGAATCTTAGCTTAGCAAAATTGCGAACAAAAGATTCTCAAAATTGCGAATAGAAATTTCTTTGCAGTTTCTGAGTAGCTCGGGACTTCCTCTGCCACTGCGATCAGTTCAGTCAGTTTCGTTCCTGGTTTGACGTCACAAACACTCCCAGCGTTCGCCCAGACACTCCTCTGTTTCTCCAGCCACTCCCGCGTTTTTCCCAGAAACGGCAGCGTTTTTTCACACACTCCCATTAAACGGCCAGTTTCCGCCCAGAAACACCCACTTCCTGTCAATCACATTACGATCACCAGAACGAAGAAAAAACCTCGTAATGCCGTGAGTAAAATACCAAACTTCTTAGCAAATTTACTTGGCGCAGTCGCAGTGCGAACATTGCGCATGCGCAATTAGCGGAAAATCACTGCGATGCAAAGAAAATTACCGAGCGAACAACTCGGAATGACCACCCATATGTGATAAATGTATCAATGGCGAAGTGTAAACTACCAGATGCTAAAGGATGGAGTTTAAAGGACACCAGACTTTGTGTGTGACAGGAAGGAGGAAATTGCTTCCTGCAGCCTTTATCTCCTTTTAAAATGTAATATATGTATTTATAATTTGTAAGAGACTCGGGGGGTGGGGGGGTGGAGATTATCCTCAGAAGATACAGTGTGTTTTTACTGTATATAAAGGTGCCTGCAAGCCTCAGTGTATTATACCATCTACTGTCGGCTGTAACATCTTGCTGTATTGCTGTTTCCCCTCTTTTTTAAGACTATTTGAGTAAATAAACATCTTCTGCCTCAAGATGACCGCTTCATCTTGTGACCTGCAGGGTTATGCCAAACCTAGCTCCATTCTTCGCCTGTTTTGGGTATGACCCAGCGTCTCCAAGCTTCACCTTCCGCCAGCTATATTGCTTGGGCATGCGACTAGTGGGGTTCAGTCAACACCACACAGGTGTGGTAAGACTGCGTGTCGACGCATACAGAGCAGAACCGTGGTTCCAGACGCCACGGTTACAAGGAGTCTGGTGGTGGCAGCATAGTAGCTGCACAGTGGGTGGAGTCAGTAACAGGCGGTTACTGACGGTAAGCGGGAATCCCCTAATTGGACAGGTCCCGTGTGACCTAAACTCCATTCTGTGACTGGGCAGGACGCGAGGCGGTGAGGGCTTTCGGAACCGTCCGGTCACAATACCCTATGATGTAGTATGTGTCATATCTGTATCTCTCTTGCAATTGTTATACCCCTTTTACACCGCACAGATAACCCGGTATTGACCCGCATTATTGCCGGGTTGATGCGGGTCGCTGTGCGATGTGAAAGGGCCATGGTGGAATTCCCGGGTCACCTGACCTGGTAATTCAACCCGGAAATAAAGCAGTGTTATTCCCAGGTTGAATACCGGGTCGGTGGCAGCATAAACGGGTTCCCGGGTCGATGCAACCCGAGACCCATTCACTACATAGGGTGAGGTGGCACGGAGATGATCTCATCTCCCAGAGCTACCTCCGCCCTCGCTGCCGGCTCCGCCACCCGCCGCTGTGGCAACTGACCCAGCAAATTGCTGGGTCTGGAAGCCTGCAGTTAAGAGTTCAATGCCGGATCCCACCCGGGAAGAACCCTTTTCCAATTCCCGGGTGGGATCCGGCCTTGGTGATGTGAAAGGGATATTACAGAGCGGTAGAAGAAGATGGACAATGATGGTAGAATTTGTCTGTAACTTTCATATGCCTCCTGGAGATGACACACCTGAGGGCCACCGGACCACTGTTACTGCAGGCATCCCCACTATCTGCTCAATGCCTGGAAACATGGGATTCCAATGCTACACAAATATTTATTCTTTTATGATCAATATCTGAAACTATTTAAGCTATTGGTCTCTCTCACCAGCAATGTCCGACCAAAAGAACATGATTAGATTAAAGGTCGGGAAACTATTATGTACAGAAAATATGACGAGCTTCACCTCCAATAGAAACAATTCTGTTTTTATCAAATGTTCTCCAAGTACAGATGTATTAAAGCGCTAGACAGATGGCACTAGGTATACGGGGACCCTACACTGCAATGAGGCAACCACAAAAAGGGGTGGGGTGGGGCAGTTACACCTGGGGGTTTCATGCTATTTGTTTTTGCTCCTTTAGGTGTTTTCATATACTGCTGTCTGCCTTAATGTGGTAGAAATGGTTTATGATCACTGGATAATCATCTTTTACAGAGTCAGCTCATAAAAACCCAACCTCGAAACCATCCTCACCCACTAGCTACCACTCCATTTCTCTTCTCCCTTTTGCCTCCAAACTACTTGAGCGGCTTTGTCTACAGCTGTCCTCTCTGACAACAGCTATCCTCTCCAAATCTGGCATTCACCCACTCCGAAACTGCCCTGGTCAAAGTCACCAATAACCTACTTTCAGACAAATCCAGGGGCCACTTCTCTCTGCTCAACCTCTTGCAGCTTTCTGTGGTCTCTGACACCATGGATTACCTCCTCTGCACTCATTAGACCATTGGCCTCTCTAGCACCGTCCTCACCTGGTTCTCCTACCTCAACAACTACTTTCTCTGTGTGCGTGCCTCTGGCTCCACCTCACCCCCTTCCATCCATCCTGTTGGCATTCTACAGGATTCTGTCCTTGGCCCCCTGCTCTTCTCCCTGTACAGCTCTTCCCTGGGAGTACTGCTCAGTTCCTTCAGCCTCCAATACCACCTCTATACCAGCAACATGCAACTGTACCCCTGTTCTCCTGCCCTCTCCCCCTCTGTCCTCTCTCAGATATCCAGCTGCCTCACCACCATCTCCTTTCTCTGAAGCTGAACATAGACAAAACCGAACTCATCATCTTCCCCAATCCTAAGTCTCCACACCCCCCCCCCCCCATATCTCTATCACTGTTGACTCATCTCCCCTGTACCCCCAACTCTGTTGCCTGGGTGTCACTCAACTCCTCCCTCTCCTTCACCTCCCACATTCAATCTCTGGCTCAATACTGTCAGTTCTAGCACCGTAACATCGCTCGCATCAGGCCATTCCTCTCACGGACCACTAAACTTATCATCCACTCACTGGTCATCTCGTGGATCAACTACTGCAATCTTCTCACTGGCCTCCAACAGTCTCATCTTCCTCTCCTGCCACTCCACAGCCACCACTCCCCTCTGCAATATTCTGCACTGGCTCCCCTTCCCCTACAGATACCATTTCAGATTCCTCACCATCACATAGAAGGCCCTCTCTCCACTGCTCCCTACATTTCCAACCTCTTCAGCCTATATACTCCTCCCCTGTCCGGTCAGCCAATGACCAGCGCCAAGATTGGTCACATGCTCGCAGACCTTATACATCTTCAAACGGGCACTAAAAACCCACCTGTTCATCATAGCATGCCCATCCAGCACTAAGCCAATTCACCTGATGGCTCGCCTCACGCTCCTGCCCCAACCATCTTAATCTCACGACCTTCCTCCTTCCCCAGCTATCGCTATCTCTCTACCGTTCTGCTCCCAGGTCCCCATTGAGTAGTTCACGCTTCATGTCTTCCGTCTCCCCTCCCCTTAGATTGTAAGCTCCCAGGAGCAGGGTCCTCCTCCCTCCTGTTCTCTCAGCCCTCTTCTCTTGTACTTCAGTTATAGCCTTCACCCACAGACTGGACATTTTCCGGAATCCCCCCCCACTTGTAGCCACTCATTTCTTCTGAAGACCCTTAAATTACAAATGTCACCATCGCTATTGAGGACCTGTCCTTACCTCAGCCGCTCACCAGCTGTACTGTGTACTGAGATCTGTGCTGCTAATTGTCACTTGTGCCCTGTTTATGTTTTACCCTGTTCTGTCTTACGGTTTGCCTTTGCACGGCGCTGCGGACCACTTGTTGTGCCATAACAATAATATTTGGAAGAAAGATGACAGACTCACATGGGAGGGGGACTCTTTTATTGTGTCCTAGATGTACGCAGGAGAGCGTGTGCCTGAGCCAGCCGGGCACAGATTACACAGACGGAGGAAGTATCCCCCTCAGTGAGGGTCTTCCTGCACAGTATGGACACCTCGTTACTCTGCAGTGGTATAGCCCACGTGGTCAGTGCTGGCCGTGGCACATTTCATGACACAATCCCAATGCCTGCGCCTCACACGGCTGCCTCCTTAGTATTCTTCCGCCATAATAAGTACAACTAAAGAGCTCCAGCCGGTGAACGGGTGACAGCCTTGTCCGCGGCCCGTTTCATCGTTATACTGCTCCCACAGGAATCCGGTTTTCTCGTACTGTCTGTACAGATTAGCGATAAGGTTCACCCTGAGTTCCCTGTACAAGCCGGTCGCTCTGCTCTGGTGTGGACCGTCCACCTGGCTGTATCTGTGCAGGGCGCTGACCGCCAGGTAGTTCATATTCATCCATATAGCTCCCCTCCAGTACGGCGGGTCATGCTCCGTGTTGCGCTGCATGTACAGGGGGCTGCTCTTGGACAGGGAGCGTATGCCATACGAGGTCCATAGTTTGTCAGCATCTCTCAAATGCTCTAACAGGCGTCCAAGTCGAGGGGAGCTAGGAGACAGTATCTGTAGAAAGAACGGGAACAGGGACACATAGCCCAGAGCTCCTACAAACTGCAACTTAGGCGGTTTCCTGACAACTCTTATTAACCTTGGGGGAGGGACACTATGGGGATCCTGTCCAGGGACAGGCCGTGGCCGTTCCCATTCCAAAACCGCTTTCTGCGTGTGGTTCCCATAGTCGGCATAGGCTCCAAGTCTCTCAGCCCAATGGAGCTGGTCCAATAAAGAATTGTCTGAGAGAGCCCTCTGAGACTCCTCATACCGACTCCCGTCATCTCCTAGCAACCTGCAAATGTCAGCCATCACCTCGGATGCCAGAGCCATCCAGCATCGCAGGTCCACGTGACGCTCCTCATCGGACGGATGTGATGCCCGTGGATAGTCATCCAGACCAGATGTCAAAGTTTTGGGATTCAAAAAGAGCAAGGTGTCCCGGTCCCTGCCGCGCCAGCGGTAAGTATACGGTAGAGGCCCATTCTGAGTTGCGTTGAACCAGTTATACCAGGTCTGCAAACGAGGAAAGGCACGGCGGAGAAATGGCAGCCCCTGCGAAGCAGAATCTGGACTGGACAGCAGCTGCCGCAGGGCCAGGAAGAGAGTCGGAGGGTTAGCATTTTCATCCCACTGAACCACAAACTCTGCCGGCACTTTGCTGCGAGCTTCAGGGCCTAGAATTTGCTCGCGGGGAATCCATCCGTCTGCATTCATTAGATCCAGCCAATGGCCCAGAGACTGCCAGGCCAGGGCTGGGTCCCACCGAGCAATGAGCAGCAGATGGAAACCCTCATCCCAAAGGAAGCCACGGGGAAAGAAAGAGCGAGATGGAACTGCAGTGTACAGTGGAGCTGGTGGATAGGACACCGGTTCTGGGATGTGCCGGGACCGGATAACCGAGCTGCCATAGAAGTAGCCCATCCCACCCAACATGTTAGATAGAGCAGCCTGAGCGAACGCCACCTGCTCTGGGATAAACCCCTTGGCTTCCAGCTGAAATGTCTTCCGGAAACGCTCTTCCATGGTCTTTCTGTGCTTTTCCAGCCCCGCGGTCAGGGCCCCACCAGACAGGGACACTGGACGTTGTAGGAAACTGTCTGATTCAAACAGAATTTCCACTTGGAACGGAAGATACATGGTGACTTGCTGGACGACAAGCTGGGAGTGATCAGAGCCTGGCTGGGGCGGTGGGTGGTAGGTGTCCAGGCCAAAGTAACGTCGCTTGTTGGCAGAACCGCTGGACGGGTGAGTAAATCGGTCGCTCATACTGCTGCGCACAACATCTGTGATGTGATGAAGACCATGGCAAGTGGTGGCAAGGTGGTTATAACTGTGAGGAGAGAAGAAAGGATTATTCTACTAAGGTAAATGATTAATCAGGGAAATTACAATATAGATGTAATATGAAAGAGTACACAGTTCATCAAGAGAAACGGCATCGCTAAGGGTAACACATAATACAGGATATAGAGCTTTTAGAACATGTTACCAGTGCTGGGGTTGTATCTACTGCCTGAACCAGTTCTACAGGTGGTGATCAGATCTACTGCATGACCCGGTGATGCGGACAAGCGGTACTCTACTTGACCAACTGCTGCAAGGGGGCAGTCACATGTACTGCCTGGCCCGGTGTTGCAAGGGGGCAGGGTTATTGTAAAGTGATCTGAGGGCAAATCACCACAGGACTCTGGAGAACTGCAGAAGTTTGACTTTACTAGCAGCAAGACATGAACAATGGCTGCACAAGCACTTCCTGCACAACAAACACTTCCTGTATAACAAAGGTCTAACTATGATGTAACTTCCGCCCTCCACATGCAGCATACATCGACATCCCGCTTATTCAGCATAAAGAACAATACTGGTGTGTGGGTGGAATACAGTGTGACAGAGGTGTTGGATCAACAAACACTAAAAACTATAAAATGGTAGACTGAGCAACACAGTCCTGGAATTTTGGATTATGTCTGAAACTTCTCCCAAACCAGGTGACAAAGAAAGTGTTAGCTAGTGTTATGGTCAATTTATGAATAGGCATACTATTGGGTTATGATACAGGACTGTTCTGCACCCCAATAAGTGTTTCTTCAGGGGACTCCTTGTCCATTATGATGGTGTGCCGACACCCTCAGTCAATGTCAAGTTAGGTGGAAGTCCTGACTCTGTAAACCTGCAGCGGTCTGGATGCAGACAGTATGCCCACGGGACGACAGTATTAAGTGATGGAATGTTTTATCACAAGTCGCACTGAGCCACAACCTGGAGGTCTGCAGAGCATCTTGCACATTCTTCTTAACTTGTGGTAGAAGTCTGAACTTTGGAATGAGGGTGCGTGTGCACGTGGACAGAAGGAGTTGAGCAGGAGAGGGAAGTCATCGCTCAGAGTGCTTCTCAAATTCAGGAGCGCCATAAAAAGGTCAGAACCATCTCTATAACATTTGTCTAAAAGGCGCTTCCTGGAACGTACTGCCCTTTCTGCTAGTCCGTTGGACTGTAGATTACAAGGACTACTGGTGACATGTGAGAGGTCTCATTCACTGGTCTAGAACTCACCACTCATGAACTGCATGGCATTGTCAGTAACTAGCTTGCGTGCTATGCCATGTGCAGAAAAGTGTCTTCATTCTGTTGATGACTATGACTCTTGTCCATTTGGGAAGATAATTATCTGGAAGCAACCAGAATATCAATCCACAATGTGCTCTTTTCCTCTGTATCAAGGATTTCTGTAGCAAGGAAGGAACCTCATTTGCTAAGAGGGTGCGAGAAATCTTATTAAGCGCTGGAAAGAACAGTGGGCAGCCTAGGGTACACCTCTGGGGTTTTCCTCTTCCCCCAAAAATGGAACAAGAAATGCAGGTATGGAGTGGTGCAACCAGGGCGCCCTCTTTCTGTGGTATTTGTGTGAAGACCAAAGCAATGATCCCCTTTAACCAATTAAATGGTGAACTTAATTGAAATATGTTGGTATGAATTCCAATAAGTATCACATAAAAACGTATAATTTAATACAATGAAAATTCACATACATAAAAATAATAAGAATTTACTTACCGATAATTCTATTTCTCGTAGTCCGTAGTGGATGCTGGGAACTCTGTAAGGACCATGGGGAATAGCGGCTCCGCAGGAGACTGGGCACAAAAGTAAAGCTTTAGGACTACCTGGTGTGCACTGGCTCCTCCCCCTATGACCCTCCTCCAAGCCTCAGTTAGGATACTGTGCCCGGACGAGCGTACACAATAAGGAAGGATTTTGAATCCCGGGTAAGACTCATACCAGCCACACCAATCACACCGTACAACCTGTGATCTGAACCCAGTTAACAGCATGATAACAGAGGAGCCTCTGAAAAGATGGCTCACAACAATAATAACCCGATTTTTGTAACAATAACTATGTACAAGTATTGCAGACAATCCGCACTTGGGATGGGCGCCCAGCATCCACTACGGACTACGAGAAATAGAATTATCGGTAAGTAAATTCTTATTTTCTCTGACGTCCTAGTGGATGCTGGGAACTCCGTAAGGACCATGGGGATTATACCAAAGCTCCCAAACGGGCGGGAGAGTGCGGATGACTCTGCAGCACCGAATGAGAGAACTCCAGGTCCTCCTCAGCCAGGGTATCAAATTTGTAGAATTTAGCAAACGTGTTTGCCCCTGACCAAGTAGCTGCTCGGCAAAGTTGTAAAGCCGAGACCCCTCGGGCAGCCGCCCAAGATGAGCCCACCTTCCTTGTGGAATGGGCTTTTACAGATTTTGGCTGTGGCAGGCCTGCCACAGAATGTGCAAGCTGAATTGTACTACAAATCCAACGAGCAATTGTCTGCTTAGAAGCAGGAGCACCCAGCTTGTTGGGTGCATACAGGATAAACAGCGAGTCAGATTTTCTGACTCCAGCCGTCCTGGAAACATATATTTTCAGGGCCCTGACTACGTCCAGCACTTTGGAGTCCTCCAAGTCCCTAGTAGCCGCAGGTACCACAATAGGCTGGTTCAAGTGAAACGCTGAAACCACCTTAGGGAGAAATTGAGGAGGAGTCCTCAATTCTGCCCTGTCCGTATGAAAAATTAGGTAAGGGCTTTTATAGGATAAAGCCGCCAATTCTGAGACACGCCTGGCTGAAGCCAGGGCCAACAGCATTACCACTTTCCATGTGAGATATTTTAAGTCCACAGTGGTGAGTGGTTCAAACCAATGTGATTTTAGGAACCCCAAAACTACATTGAGATCCCAAGGTGCCACTGGAGGCACAAAAGGAGGCTGTATATGCAGTACCCCCTTGACAAACGTCTGAACTTCAGGAACTGAAGCCAGTTCTTTCTGGAAGAAAATCGACAGGGCCGAAATTTGAACCTTAATGGACCCTAATTTTAGGCCCATAGACAGTCCTGTTTGCAGGAAATGCAGGAAACGACCCAGTTGAAATTCCTCTGTAGGGGCCTTCCTGGCCTCGCACCACGCAACATATTTTCGCCAAATACGGTGATAATGCTGTACGGTTACATCCTTCCTGGCTTTGATCAGGGTAGGGATGACTTCATCCGGAATGCCTTTTTCCTTCAGGATCCGGCGTTCAACCGCCATGCCGTCAAACGCAGCCGCGGTAAGTCTTGGAACAGACAGGGTCCCTGCTGGAGCAGGTCCTTTCTTAGAGGTAGAGGACACGGGTCCTCTGTGAGCATCTCTTGAAGTTCCGGGTACCAAGTCCTTCTTGGCCAATCCGGAGCCACGAGTATAGTCCTTACTCCTCTCCTTCTTATGATTCTCAGTACCTTGGGTATGAGAGGCAGAGGAGGGAACACATACACTGACTGGTACACCCCCGGTGTTACCAGAGCATCCACAGCTATTGCCTGAGGGTCCCTTGACCTGGCGCAATACCTGTCTAGTTTTTTGTTGAGGCGGGACGCCATCATGTCCACCTTTGGTTTTTCCCAACGGTTCACAATCATGTGGAAGACTTCTGGGTGAAGTCCCCACTCTCCCGGGTGGAGGTCGTGTCTGCTTCCCAGTTGTCCACTCCCGGAATGAACACTGCTGACAGTGCTATCACATGATTTTCCGCCCAGCGAAGAATCCTTGCAACTTCTGCCATTGCCCTCCTGCTTCTTGTGCCGCCCTGTCTGTTTACGTGGGCGACTGCCGTGATGTTGTCTGACTGGATCAGCACCGGCTGACCTTGAAGCAGAGGTCTTGCTAGGCTTAGAGCATTGTAGATGACCCTTAGCTCCAGGATATTTATGTGAAGTGATGTCTCCAGGCTTGACCACAAGCCCTGGAAATTTCTTCCCTGTGTGACTGCTCCCCGGCCTCTCAGGCTGGCATCCGTGGTCACCAGGACCCAGTCCTGAATGCCGAATCTGCGGCCCTCTAGAAGATGAGCACTCTGCAACCACCACAGGAAAGACACCCTTGTCCTTGGTGACAAGATTATCCGCTGATGCATCTGAAGATGCGACCCGGACCATTTGTCGAGCAGATCCCACTGGAAGGTTCTTGCGTGGAATCTGCCGAATGGGATTGCTTCGTAAGAAGCCACCATCTTTCCCAGGACCCTTGTGCATTGATGCACTGAACTTGGCCTGGTTTTAGGAGATTTCTGACTAGTTCGGATAACTCCCTGGCTTTCTCCTCCGGGAGAAACACCTTTTTCTGGACTGTGTCCAGGATCATCCCTAGGAATAGAAGTCGTGTCGTCGGGATCAGCTGCGATTTTGGAATATCGAGAATCCAACAGTGCTGGCGCAGCACTATCTGAGATAGTGCTACTCCGACTTCCAACTGTTCCCTGGATCTTGCCCTTATCAGGAGATCGTCCAAGTAAGGGATAACTAAAACTCCCTTCCTTCGAAGGAGTATCATCATTTCGGCCATTACCTTGGTAAAGACCCGGGGTGCCGTGGACAATCCAAACGGCAGCGTCTGAAACTGATAGTGACAGTTCTGTACCACAAACCTGAGGTACCCTTGGTGAGAAGGGTAAATTGGGACATGTAGGTAAGCATCTTTGATGTCCAGAGACACCATATAGTCCCCTTCTTCCAGGTTTGCAATCACTGCTCTGAGTGACTCCATCTTGAATTTGAACCTTTGTATGTAAGTGTTCAAGGATTTTAGGTTTAAAATTGGTCTCACCGAGCCGTCCGGCTTCGGTACCACAAATAGTGTGGAATAGTACCCCTTTCCCTGTTGTAGGAGGGGTACCTTGATTATCACCTGCTGGGAATATAGCTTGTGAATGGCTTCCAATACTGCCTCCCTGTCTGAGGGAGACGTCGGTAAAGCAGACTTTAGAAAACGGCGAGGGGGAGACGTCTCGAATTCCAATTTGTACCCCTGAGATACCACCTGAAGGATCCAGGGGTCCACTTGCGAGTGGGCCCACTGCGCACTGAACTTCTTGAGACGGGCCCCCACCGTGCCTGAGTCCGCTTGTAAAGCCCCAGCGTCATGCTGAGGACTTTGCGGAGGCAGGAGAGGGCTTTTGTTCCTGGGAACTTCTTAGGTTGAGAAGCTACCTGGGGTAAAAATGTGGATTTTCCAGCAGTTGCCGTGGCTACCAGGTCTGATAGACCTACCCCAAATAACTCCTCCCCCTTATAAGGCAATACTTCCATGTGCCTTTTAGAATCCGCATCACCTGACCACTGCCGCGTCCATAAACCTCTTCTTGCAGAAATGGACAGCGCGCTAACTCTTGATGCCAGTCGGCAAATATCCCTCTGTGCATCACGCATATATAGAAATGCATCCTTCAAATGCACTATAGTCAGTAATATACTGTCCCTATCTAGGGTATCAATATTTTCAGTCAGGGAATCCGACCACGCCAGGCCCGCACTGCACATCCAGGCTGAGGCGATTGCTGGTCGCAGTATAACACCCGTGTGAGTGTATATACATTTTAGGATATTCTCCAGCTTTCTATCGGCAGGTTCCTTTAGGGCGGCCGTATCAGGAGAGGGTAGTGCTACCTGTTTAGACAAGCGTGTGAGCGCTTTATCCACCCTAGGGGGTGTTTCCCAACGTGCCCTATCCTCTGGCGGGAAAGGGTACGATGCCAATAACCTTTTAGGAATTATCAGTTTTTTATCGGGGGAAACCCACGCCTCATCACACACTTCATTTAATTCCTCGGATACAGGAAAAACTACAGGCAGTTTTTTCTCACCAAACATAATACCCTTTTTAGTGGTACTTGTATTATCAGAGATATGCAATACATTTTTCATTGCCTCAATCATGTAACGTGTGGCCCTACTGGAAGTCACGTTTGTCTCCTCATCATCGACACTGGAGTCAGTATCCGTGTCTGTGTCTGCCCTTTGAGGTAACGGGCGTTTTAAAGCCCCTGATGGCGTTTGAGACCCCTGGACAGGCACAAGCTGAGTAGCCGGCTGTCTCATGTCGTCAACTGTCTGTCGTAAAGAGCTGACACTGTCACGCAATTCCTTCCATAAGCTCATCCACTCAGGTGTCGACTCCCTAGGGGGTGACAACTCTATAATAGGCAATTGCTCCGCCTCCATCTCATTTTCCTCCTCAAACATGTCGACACAATCGTACCGACACACCGCACACACACAGGGAATGCTCTGATAGAGGACAGGACCCCACTAGCCCTTTGGGGAGACAGAGGGAGAGTATGCCAGCACACACCAGAGCGCTATATATAGACAGGAATACCACTATAAAATGTGCTTTTCCCTTTATAGCTGCTGTTAGTATTAAAACTGTGCCAAATTAGAGCCCCCCTCTCTTTTTTACCCTTTTCTGTAGTGCAGGACTGCAGGGGAGAGTCAGGGAGACGTCCTTCCAGCGGAGCTGTGATGGAAAATGGCGCCCGTGTGCTGATGAGATAGGCTCCGCCCCCTTCTCGGCTGCCTTTTCTCCCGCTTTTTGGTGAGTTCTGGCAGGGGTTAAAATACATCCATATAGCCCTGGGGGTTATATGTGGTGTATTTATGCCAGCCAAGGTGTTTACATTGCTGCTCAGGGCGCCCCCCCCTAGCGCCCTGCACCCTCAGTGACCGAAGTGTGAAGTGTGCCTGATAACAATGGCGCACAGCTGCAGTGCTGTGCGCTACCTTGTTGAAGACTGATGTCTTCTGCCGCCGATTTTTCCGGACCTCTTCTTGCTTCTGGCTCTGTAAGGGGGCCGGTGGCGCGGCTCTGGGACCGAGCTCCGAGGCTGGGCCTGTGTTCGGTCCCTCTGGAGCTAATGGTGTCCAGTAGCCTAAGAAGCCCAAGCTACCACCACTTAGGTAGGTTTGCTTCTTCTCCCTCTTTTTTACCCTGTTTCTGTAGTGCAGGATGCAGGGGAGATTCTGGGAGCCTTCCTACCAGCGGAGCTGTGTGGGAAAAATGGCGCTGTGTGCTGAGGAGATAGGCCCCGCCCCCTTCACGGCGGGCTCTTCTCCCGCTTTTTTCTGGAAAACTGGCAGGGGTTAAATACATCCATATAGCCCAGGAGCTATATGTGATGTATTTTTTGCCAAATAAGGTAAATTCATTGCTTCCCAGGACGCCCCCCCCCCAGCGCCCTGCACCCTCAGTGACCGAAGTGTGAAGTGTGCTGAGAGCAATGGCGCACAGCTGCAGTGCTGTGCGCTACCTTATGAAGACAGGAAAGTCTTCTGCCGCCGATTTATGGACCTCTTCTTGCTTCAGCATCTGTAAGGGGGCCGGCGGCGCGGCTCCGGGACCCATCCATGGCTGGGCCTGTGATCGTCCCTCTGGAGCTAATGTCCAGAAGCCTAAGAAGCCCAATCCACTCTGCACGCAGGTGAGTTCGCTTCTTCTCCCCTTAGTCCCTCGATGCAGTGAGCCTGTTGCCAGCAGGTCTCACTGAAAATAAAAGACCTAAAACTAAACTTTCACTAAGAAGCTCAGGAGAGCCCCTAGTGTGCACCCTTCTCGGCCGGGCACAAAAATCTAACTGAGGCTTGGAGGAGGGTCATAGGGGGAGGAGCCAGTGCACACCAGGTAGTCCTAAAGCTTTACTTTTGTGTCCAGTCTCCTGCGGAGCCGCTATTCCCCATGGTCCTTACGGAGTTCCCAGCATCCACTAGGACGTCAGAGAAAAAAGCATACCATATAGGTAAGCTAGGAGCCGCAGGTGTAATAGGCGGCAGGGTGGTCAAAAGGTACACCCTGCTCAGGCTCCTAAGCTTACTGATGGGTTGTGAACCCCTGGATTGATGTTGGTAAATATTCAAAACAGCTCAGGTAACAATTCAAATAATGTTGGAAAGCATACCGGAGAGGTAGCTAAGGAGCCGCAGGTGTTATGATAAGCAGGGTGGTCCAGACTTCACCCTGCTCTGGCTCCCAAGCTAACCACAAGGTAGATGTCCAAAAGATGAAAGGTTCGAGTTCCTAATGGATCCAGATATCCAACGCGTTTCGAGATATCCAATCTCTTCCTCAGGGCTTGATGGTGTTACATGTCTCAGAGATGGCTTTTAAAGATGGTGGGAGAGTGGTTCCGGGTCGTAGGTCACTGAAGCCGGAAATAATCCCAAAAGCTCCTTTGGCAAAGTCTGAATCCTGAATTATGGTGTGTTATTGTACCAGTGCTCTTATGGTGAGCATAAGGTGCAAAATTAGTAATTAATAGATGAATACTAAAAAAATGAGATGAGAAACGTCCAGCCGGGCGACCGGAAGTGACCCGGACCGGAAGTTAAAAACCGGAAGTGACATCGCGGCGTGAAAGGCTAATTTAATAGCATGCATAACCTAAAATAGGTTTAGTAAAGGTAGTGGTGGACTTAAGTTTGTATGGTGGGAATAAACACATGCTGGCAGTGGTCATGGTGATCGCGATGTGCAGCCGAACGCGCCGCTGCGATACCAGAAGTGACGCAGCAGTTTGCGTTCCACCGACCGGAAGTGACGCGGTTGTTTGCGTGTCACCGACGGGAAGTGGTGGAGAGAGCAGCTTGGACGGCGGCTGTGAGCTCCAAGGATGTTTATAACAATACAGTGGAAGAATATGGGTGATTAATAGATGGAGATTGTTTAAAGAGAAGTGAAAATGTATTTAAACACCTAAAGGTTAGAATGATGGTGGTTATTAGTACCATAGTAGGTGGGTGTTAAGTTAGGTGCACATGACTCCCCCCGCAATATTATGATCCATAATAATGATATAAAAAAGATATATAAAGTCCGTGTCTGTTAGACACATAAAGTGCATAAATAATAAGTTGTCTCGTCTGAATAAAAAGTCGTCTGAAAGAAGTCATGTCATCTCCAGAGTTGTCCGTAGTTTGTCTTCATTTCAATTGATGCTCCACAGGTCCCCGTGATAAAGAAAAATAAGGAAAATAAAAATGAGTTAGGCAATATGCGGTATCTGGTTGAAGTACATGTTGACTGATGAACTAATACAAGAACCACTTAAGTTCAAAGTCTTTGTTCAGACCTTTGGGACATAGGGACTGAAGTTTGTAAATCAATTTCATTTCCGCCTTTGCAAGATTTTTTTCTGTGTTTCTGTCGCACCAGGTGGATTATATGTGCTGTAGTCCCAAAAATTTCCTTATAGATGTGTATGAACAATTGTGTTCAAATTTAAAATGTTCCGACAGATTGTGTGTCAGGGGACCTTTTCTTATGTTGCGCAGATGTTCACCAAGTCGTGTTTTCAATGCTCTCGATGTGCGTCCAATGTATACCTTCCCACAGGTACATTCCACTAAATATACAACGTTGCTGGTGTGGCAAGTAATGAAATCCTTGATTTTGAAGTTAGTGCCATTAACAGTGATTTCTGTGTATTTTGATGTATCGGTTTTAATGAGTCGGCAAGGGAGACCGAGTCCGCACCTGTGAAATCCACTTGTTCTAACGGGATTATTGTTTTGGGGTAGGGCACTGCGGACAAGTTTGTTCTTTAAATTTGCTGCCTTACGGTAAATGAACGTGGTTTTTTTTGGGATGATGTTCTTTAATGTGTCGTCCATGCATAGTAGGTTCCAATGTTTTCTGATGATGAGTTCCATTTTTTTGTATTGGTGGTCATATACTGTAATGAACGACCATTGTGAATGATTGGGGAATTTATCATCGTTTTTCTTCTGTTTCTTGTTGTGGATGAGAGAGGTCCTATCTTTATTCATTGTTTCTATCTGAATTGTTTCCAAACTTTCAGGTTGATAACCTTTTCCAATGAAGGCGTTTTTGAGTTCGTTAATTTGGGACCTGCATACAGTGTCCTCACTGCAGTTTCTCCTTATCCTTAGAAACTGGCCCTTTGGTATGCCGTTGAGCCAATTTATATGGTGCTCACTCTCTTTACTGATGTAATTGTTTGTGTCCGTAGGTTTCTTATAAGTTTTCGTTTGGATAATGTCATCCTTGATATATATGATAAGATCAAGAAAGTTGATTTCAGTCTTGCTGTTTTCAAATGTGAGGACAATGTTTCTATCATTATGATTGAGATACTCGCAAAACAAGGTTAGACTCTCCCTGTCCCCTCTTCAAAAAAATATGACATCGTCGATGTAACGGTTCCATATTAATATTTTATCCTTCCATGGGTTCTGTTGGTATATGTTTTCATGCTCCCAATGGGCCATGAAGAGATTTGCAAAACTGGGTGCAAATTGCGTACTTATTGCGGTACCTCTCTTCTGAAGGTAGTAATCCCCCTCGAAGAAAAAAGTTATTTTTCAGGATAAAATCCATGGACTCGATGATGAAAGACTTTCTGGCTTCTGAGAACTCAGTCTGGTCCAGGAACCAAATTGTGGCCTCTATTCCTTTCTGGTGTTCGATGATGGTGTACAGGGAAGTAACATCTGCTGTGACCATGATGGTCTCACTATCCCACAATATTCCTTCTAGTTTTTTGATGGTGTCACTCGTGTCCTTCAGATGCGATGGATTCTTTGTTACTATAGGTTGGAGTTCATGATCGATTAGGGCTGATAGATTTGATGTTAGACACCCTGTGCCGGCGACAATGGGTCGTCCTGGAGGTGATGTGCTATTCTTATGTATTTTTGGTAATACATAAATCGTGGGGGTGATGGGGTCTTCAATATTAAGAAATGCGAATTCTGTTTCTGTAATACCACCTTTTTCAAGGTGGGTCTTTAGTAGTTTCTGAAAGCTGGTTTTTATTCTTGCTGATGGGTCGGTCTTGAGTTTTTGGTATGTATCACTGTCCGATAGTTGACGGTAAATTTCCTTCACACAGTCAGATTTATTCAAAATAGCAATACCTCCTCCCTTGTCGCAAGGCTTAATTACGATCTCCTGATCTTCCTGGAGAGATTTGATTGCTTCACGTTCCTTTCTTGTCAAGTTGTGGCGTACTTTCTTCCTTTTTTCCGTTTTGTTGATTGAATTTAAATCTTCTATGACCAGTTTTTGGAAAGTTTCAATGTAATTCCCTTTAATATGGGCAGGATAAAAGGTGGAAGGTTTTTTATGCACGGTTTGGGGTGTGGATTCCACAGAATGTGATGTTGAGGGAGCCTCTTCACTTCTTTTCAGTTCAAAAAACTTCTTAAGAGAAATTTTTCTAATAAATTTGTGTACATCTACAAATCTGTCGAAGTCATCTGTGGTAGTTGTGGGTGCGAACTTCAATCCTTTAGTTAATACCCTTTCCTCAACATCCGTAAGAATCCTGGAACTTAGGTTATATATAACTTTCCTTTTCGTACCTTCTTCCATGATGGTTCCTTGGTCCAAAATATTGATGGTTTTTTTCTTTTTTCGTGATGGTTGACCAGCTCTTTTACCTCTTTTTCTCTTCTTTCTTCTCTTTTTCGTTGTTTCAGAAGTTATTGGTGATTGTAACCCCTCCTTTCTCCTAAAAAAGGTGAGTTCCTTTCTGTCCTGTCATTACCATTCATGGTTCGTGTGCTCCTATGGTTGCCTGATGCAACGTTCTCTTTAGGAGTGGGTGTTCTTCTACGGTCATGGTATACGGGTCGTCAGTCTCTTCTTTCTCCAGGTGTTCTGATAGTAATGCAGAGTGAGCAGTTCCTTGGTATGACGGGCCCTCAAACCATTGCAGGGGGCACAGGCAGAACCAACCCGTTAAAAGTCAGCAGCCATACAGGGCATCCTTAGTCCGCCAGAGGGCATAAAGTATCATGAAACGCTGACCGCCAAAAGCATGCCATCTGAGAGGGCTAATTTATCACAGAAGGCACAAAAATACTTGAGGTCATGAGACCGTTCCCTGGAGGAAGAAAGCCAGCCATGCAGGACAGGACAACATGAGACAACCACTGGCAGAGGTAATGCCTGCAACACGGAGCTCCTCAATGTGTGAGGACATCAAACTCCATGACATTCAAGTCATCATCGGCATCAGGGACACCAGAGTCCGGGATGTGAACGCATGAAAGACTTGTCAGTATACAAGGGTCTCTGGTATATCATCACATTGTACTTAACCAATGGGAGAGGGGGGTACGACAATAAAAATAAGAATTTACTTACCGATAATTCTATTTCTCATAGTCCGTAGTGGATGCTGGGGACTCCGAAAGGACCATGGGGAATAGCGGCTCCGCAGGAGACTGGGCACAAAGTAAAAGCTTTAGGACTAGCTGGTGTGCACTGGCTCCTCCCCCTATGATCCTCCTCCAAGCCTCAGTTAGGATACTGTGCCCGGACGAGCGTACACAATAAGGAAGGATTTTGAATCCCGGGTAAGACTCATACCAGCCACACCAATCACACCGTACAACTTGTGATCTGAACCCAGTTAACAGCATGATAACAGAAGGAGCCTCTGAAAAGATGGCTCACAACAACAATAACCCGATTTTTGTAACAATAACTATGTACAAGTAATGCAGACAATCCGCACTTGGGATGGGCGCCCAGCATCCACTACGGACTATGAGAAATAGAATTATCGGTAAGTAAATTCTTATTTTCTCTAACGTCCTAGTGGATGCTGGGGACTCCGAAAGGACCATGGGGATTATACCAAAGCTCCCAAACGGGCGGGAGAGTGCGGATGACTCTGCAGCACCGAATGAGAGAACTCCAGGTCCTCCTCAGCCAGGGTATCAAATTTGTAGAATTTAGCAAACGTGTTTGCCCCTGACCAAGTAGCTGCTCGGCAAAGTTGTAAAGCCGAGACCCCTCGGGCAGCCGCCCAAGATGAGCCCACTTTCCGTGTGGAATGGGCTTTTACAGATTTTGGCTGTGGCAGGCCTGCCATAGAATGTGCAAGCTGAATTGTACTACAAATCCAACGAGCAATCGTCTGCTTAGAAGCAGGAGCACCCAGCTTGTTGGGTGCATACAGGATAAACAGCGAGTCAGATTTTCTGACTCCAGCCGTCCTGG
The DNA here is from genome assembly GCF_028390025.1 of Pseudophryne corroboree. Lineage (NCBI taxonomy): Eukaryota > Metazoa > Chordata > Amphibia > Anura > Myobatrachidae > Pseudophryne > Pseudophryne corroboree. The sequence continues at coordinate 1,245,356,776 of NC_086444.1, forward strand.
AAACATATATTTTCAGGGCCCTGACTACGTCCAGCAACTTGGAATCCTCCAAGTCCCTAGTAGCCGCAGGCACCACAATAGGTTGGTTTAAGTGAAATGCTGAAACCACCTTAGGGAGAAATTGAGGAGGAGTCCTCAATTCTGCCCTGTCCGTATGAAAAATTAGGTAAGGGCTTTTATAGGATAAAGCCGCCAATTCTGATACACGCCTGGCTGAAGCCAGGGCTAACAGCATTACCACTTTCCATGTGAGATATTTCAAGTCCACAGTGGTGAGTGGTTCAAACCAATGTGATTTTAGGAATCCCAACACTACATTGAGATCCCAAGGTGCCACTGGAGGCACAAAAGGAGGCTGTATATGCAGTACTCCCTTGACAAACGTCTGAACTTCAGGAACAGAAGCTAGTTCTTTTTGGAAGAATATCGACAGGGCCGAAATTTGAACCTTAATGGACCCTAATTTGAGGCCCATAGACAGTCCTGTTTGCAGGAAATGCAGGAATCGACCCAGTTGAAATTCCTCCGTAGGGGCCTTCCTGGCCTCGCACCACGTAACATATTTACGCCAAATACGGTGATAATGTTGTACGGTTACATCCTTCCTGGCTTTGATCAGGGTAGGGATGACTTCATCCGGAATGCCTTTTTCCTTCAGGATCCGGCGTTCAACCGCCATGCCGTCAAACGCAGCCGCGGTAAGTCTTGGAACAGACATGGTCCCTGCTGGAGCAGGTCCTGTCTTAGAGGTAGAGGCCACGGGTCTTCCGTGAGCATCTCTTGAATTTCCGGGTACCAAGTCCTTCTTGGCCAATCCGGAGCCACGAGTATAGTCTTTACTCCTCTCCTTCTTATGATTCTCAGTACTTTTGGTATGAGAGGAAGAGGAGGGAACACATACACTGACCGGTACACCCACGGTGTTACCAGAGCGTCCACAGCTATTGCCTGAGGGTCCCTTGACCTGGAGCAATATCTGTCCAGTTTTTTGTTGAGGCGAGACGCCATCATGTCCACCTGTGGTTTTTCCCAACGGTTTACAATCATGTGGAAGACTTCTGGGTGAAGTCCCCACTCCCCCGGGTGAAGATTGTGTCTGCTGAGGAAGTCTGCTTCCCAGTTGTCCACTCCCGGAATGAACACTGCTGACAGTGCTATCACATGATTTTCCGCCCAGCGAAGAATCCTTGCCACTTCCGTCATTGCCCTCCTGCTTCTTGTGCCGCCCTGTCTGTTTACGTGGGCGACTGCCGTGATGTTGTCCGACTGGATCAATACTGGCTGACCCTGAAGCAGAGGCCTTGCCTGACTTAGGGCATTGTAAATGGCCCTTAGTTCCAGGATATTTATGTGAAGTGACGTTTCCATGCTTGACCACAAGCCCTGGAAATTTTTTCCCTGTGTGACTGCTCCCCAGCCTCTCAGGCTGGCATCCGTGGTCACCAGGACCCAATCCTGAATGCCGAATCTGCGGCCCTCTAGGAGATGAGCACTCTGTAACCACCACAGGAGAGACACCCTTGTCCTTGGAGACAGGGTTATCCGCTGATGCATTTGAAGATGCGATCCGGACCATTTGTCTAGCAGATCCAACTGAAAAGTTCTTGCGTGGAATCTGCCGAATGGAATCGCTTCGTAAGAAGCCACCATCTTTCCCAGGACCCTTGTGCACTGATGCACTGACACCTGGCCTGGTCTTAGGAGTTTCCTGACTAGGTCGGATAACTCCCTGGCTTTCTCTTCCGGGAGAAACACCTTTTTCTGTACTGTGTCCAGAATCATCCCTAGGAACAGCAGACGTGTCGTCGGAATCAGCTGCGATTTTGGAATATTTAGAATCCATCCGTGCTGTCGTAGTACTATTTGAGATAGTGCTACTCCGACCTCTAACTGTTCTCTGGACCGTGCCCTTATCAGGAGATCGTCCAAGTAAGGGATAATTAAGACGCCTTTTCTTCGAAGAAGAATCATCATTTCGGCCATTACCTTGGTAAAGACCCGGGGTGCCGTGGACAATCCAAACGGCAGCGTCTGAAACGGATAGTGACAGTTCTGTACCACAAACCTGAGGTACCCTTGGTGAGAAGGGCAAATTGGGACATGGAGGTAAGCATCCTTGATGTCCAGAGACACCATGTAGTCCCCTTCTTCCAGGTTCGCTATCACTGCTCTGAGTGACTCCATCTTGAACTTGAACCTTTTTATGTAAGTGTTCAAGGCTTTCAGATTTAAAATGGGTCTCACCGAGCCGTCCGGCTTCGGTACCACAAACAGCGTGGAGTAATACCCCTTTCCCTGTTGTAGGAGGGGTACCTTGATTATCACTTGCTGGGAATACAGCTTGTGAATGGCTTCCAATACCGCCTCCCTGTCGGGGGTAGACGTTGGTAAAGCAGACTTCAGGAACCGGCGAGGGGGAGACGTCTCGAATTCCAATTTGTACCCCTGAGATACTACCTGCAGGATCCAGGGGTCCACTTGCGAGTGAGCCCACTGCGCGCTGAAATTCTTGAGACGGGCCCCCACCGTGCCTGAGTCCGCTTGTAAGGCCCCAGCGTCATGCTGAGGACTTGGCAGAAGCGGGGGAGGGCTTCTGTTCGTGGGAAGAAGCTGTCTGTTGCAGTCTTTTTCCCCTTCCTCTGCCCCGGGGCAGATATGAGTGGCCTTTTGCCCGCTTGCCCTTATGGGGACGAAAGGACTGAGCCTGAAAAGACGGTATCTTTTTCTGCTGTGTGGTGACTTGGGGTAAAAAGGTGGATTTCCCAGCCGTTGCCGTGGCCACCAGGTCCGATAGACCGCCCCCAAATAACTCCTCCCCTTTATACGGCAATACTTCCATATGCCGTTTGGAATCCGCATCCCCTGACCACTGTCGCGTCCATAATCCTCTTCTGGCAGAAATGGACATCGCACTTACTCTTGATGCCAGAGTGCAAATGTCTCTCTGTGCATCTCGCATATATAGGAATGCATCCTTTAAATGCTCTATAGTCAATAATATATTGTCCCTGTCCAGGGTATCAATATTTTCAGTCAGGGAATCCGACCAAGCCACCCCAGCACTGCACATCCAGGCTGAGGCGATTGCTGGTCGCAGTATAACACCAGTATGTGTGTATATACTTTTTAGGATATTTTCCAGCCTTCTATCAGCTGGTTCTTTGAGGGTGGCCGTATCAGGAGACGGTAACGCTACTTGTTTAGATAAACGTGTGAGCGCCTTATCTACCCTAGGGGGGGTTTCCCAACGAGCCCTAACCTCTGGTGGGAAGGGATATAGTGCCAATAATTTTTTAGAAATTAGCAGTTTTTTGTCGGGGGAAACCCACGCTTCATCACACACCTCATTCAATTCATCTGATTCAGGAAAAACTACAGGTAGTTTTTTCACACCCCACATAATACCCCTTTTTGTGGTACTTGCAGTATCAGAGATGTGCAAAACCTCCTTCATTGCCGTGATCATGTAACGTGTGGCCCTACTGGAAAATACGTATGTTTCTTCACCGTCGACACTGGAGTCAGTGTCTGTGTCTGGGTCCGTGTCGATCCACTGAGGTAACGGGCGTTTAATAGCCCCTGACGGTGTTTGAGACGCCTGGACAGGCACTAACTGAGCTGCCGGCTGTCTCATGTCGTCAACAGTTTTCTGTAACGTGCCGACACTGTCACGTAATTCCTTAATTACGGCCATCCATTCAGGTGTCGACTCCCTAGGGGGTGACATCACCATTATAGGCAATTGCTCCGCCTCCACATCATTTTCCTCCTCATACATGTCGACACACACGTACCGACACCCAGCACACACACAGGGAATGCTCTGATAGAGGACAGGACCCACTTAGCCCCTTGGGGAGACAGAGGGAGAGTTTGCCAGCACACACCAGAGCGCTATATATGTATAGGGACAACCTTACAATAAGTGTCTATCCCTTATAGCTGCTTATATCTGTTATTTTGCCAAATAAGTGCCCCCCTCTCTTTTTTACCCTGTTTCTGTAGTGCAGGATGCAGGGGAGATTCTGGGAGCCTTCCTACCAGCGGAGCTGTGTGGGAAAAATGGCGCTGTGTGCTGAGGAGATAGGCCCCGCCCCCTTCACGGCGGGCTCTTCTCCCGCTTTTTTCTGGAAAACTGGCAGGGGTTAAATACATCCATATAGCCCAGGAGCTATATGTGATGTATTTTTTGCCAAATAAGGTAAATTCATTGCTTCCCAGGACGCCCCCCCCCCCAGCGCCCTGCACCCTCAGTGACCGAAGTGTGAAGTGTGCTGAGAGCAATGGCGCACAGCTGCAGTGCTGTGCGCTACCTTATGAAGACAGGAAAGTCTTCTGCCGCCGATTTATGGACCTCTTCTTGCTTCAGCATCTGTAAGGGGGCCGGCGGCGCGGCTCCGGGACCCATCCATGGCTGGGCCTGTGATCGTCCCTCTGGAGCTAATGTCCAGAAGCCTAAGAAGCCCAATCCACTCTGCACGCAGGTGAGTTCGCTTCTTCTCCCCTTAGTCCCTCGATGCAGTGAGCCTGTTGCCAGCAGGTCTCACTGAAAATAAAAAATAAGAATTTACTTACCGATAATTCTATTTCTCGGAGTCCGTAGTGGATGCTGGGGTTCCTGAAAGGACCATGGGGAATAGCGGCTCCGCAGGAGACAGGGCACAAAAGTAAAGCTTTTACAGGTCAGGTGGTGTGTACTGGCTCCTCCCCCTATGACCCTCCTCCAGACTCCAGTTAGGTACTGTGCCCGGACGAGCGTACACAATAAGGGAGGATTTTGAATCCCGGGTAAGACTCATACCAGCCACACCAATCACACCGTACAACTTGTGATCTAAACCCAGTTAACAGTATGATAACAGAGGAGCCTCTGAAAGATGGCTTCCTAAACAATAACCCGAATTAGTTAACAATAACTATGTACAAGTATTGCAGATAATCCGCACTTGGGATGGGCGCCCAGCATCCACTACGGACTCCGAGAAATAGAATTATCGGTAAGTAAATTCTTATTTTCTCTATCGTCCTAAGTGGATGCTGGGGACTCCGTCAGGACCATGGGGATTATACCAAAGCTCCCAAACGGGCGGGAGAGTGCGGATGACTCTGCAGCACCGAATGAGAGAACTCCAGGTCCTCCTTTGCCAGGGTATCAAATTTGTAAAAATTTACAAACGTGTTCTCCCCTGACCACGTAGCTGCTCGGCAGAGTTGTAATGCCGAGACCCCTCGGGCAGCCGCCCAAGATGAGCCCACCTTCCTTGCGGAATGGGCCTTAACAGATTTAGGCTGTGGCAGGCCTGCCACAGAATGTACAAGTTGAATTTTGTTACAAATCCAACGAGCAATCGACTGCTTAGAAGCAGGTGCACCCAACTTGTTGGGTGCATACAGTATAAACAGCGAGTCAGATTTTCTGACTCCAGCCGTCCTTTAAATGTATATTTTTAAGGCTCTGACAACGTCCAACAACTTGGAGTCCTTCAAGTCGTCTGTAGCCGCAGGCACTACAATAGGCTGGTTCAGGTGAAACGCTGATACCACCTTAGGGAGAAAATGCGGACGCGTCCGCAGCTCTGCCCTATGTCGAATGGAAAATTAAATAAGGGCTTTTATAAAACAAAGCCGCCAGTTCAGATACTCTCCCGGCCGAAGCCAGGGCCAGTAACATAGTCACTTTCCATGTGAGATATTTCAAATCCACATTCTTTAGTGGTTCAAACCAATTGGATTTGAGGAAATCTAAAACTACATTTAGATCCCACGGTGCCACCTTAGGCACCACAGGAGGCTGTATATGCAGTACTCCTTTGATAAAAATCTGGACCTCAGGGACTGAGGCCAATTCTTTTTGGAAGAATATTGATAGGGCCGAAATTTGAACCTTAATAGATCCCAATTTGAGACCCATAGACAATCCTGATTGCAGGAAATGTAGGAAAACGACCCAGTTGAAATTCCTCCATCGGAGCACTCCGCTGCTCGCACCACGCAACATATTTTCGCCAAATACGGCGATAATGCTTCGCGGTGACTTCCTTCCTTGCCTTTATCAAGGTAGGAATGACTTCTTCTGGAATGCCTTTTCCTTTTAGGATCTGGCATTCAAACGCCATGCCGTCAAACGCAGCCGCGGTAAGTCTTGAAAAAGACAAGGACCCTGCTGAAGCAGGTCCCTTCTCAGAAGTAGAGGCCACGGATCGTCCGTGACCATCTCTTGAAGTTCCGGGTACCAAGTCCTTCTTGGCCAATCCGGAGCCACTAGTCTTACTCCTCTTTGCCGTATAATCCTCAATACCTTTGGTATGAGAGGCAGAGGAGGAAACACATATACCGACTGGTACACCCAAGGTGTTACCAGCGCGTCCACAGCTATTGCCTGCGGATCTCTTGACCTGGCGCAATACCTGTCCCGTGTTTTGTTGAGGCGAGACGCCATCATGTCCACCATTGGTTTTACCCAACGGTTTAATAGCATGTGGAAAACTTCTGGATGAAGTCCCCACTCTCCCGGGTGAAGGTCGTGTCTGCTGAGGAAGTCTGCTTCCCAGTTGTCCACGCCCGGGATGAATACTGCTGACAGTGCTATCACGTGATTCTCCGCCCAGCGAAGGATCCTGGCAGCTTCTGCCATTGCCCTCCTGCTTCTTGTGCCGCCCTGTCTGTTTACATGGGCGACTGCCGTGATGTTGTCCGACTGGATCAACACCGGTCTTCCTTGAAGCAGAGGTTCCGCCTGGCTTAGAGCATTGTAGATTGCTCTTAGTTCCAGAATGCTTATGTGAAGAGACTTTTTCAGGCTCGACCACACTCCCTGGAAATTTCTTCCCTGTGTGACTGCTCCCCAGCCTCTCAGGCTGGCATCCGTGGTCACCAGGATCCAATCCTGCATGCCGAATCTGCGGCCCTCCAATAGATGAGCCTCCTGCAACCACCACAGAAGGGATACCCTTGTCCTCGGCGACAGGGTTATCCGCAGGTGCATCTGAAGATGCGACCCTGACCATTTGTCCAACAGATCCCTTTGCATGGAATCTGCCGAAAGGGATTGCTTCGTAAGAAGCTACCATTTTTTCCCAGGACTCTTGTGCATTGATGTACAGACACCTTTCCTGGTTTTAGGAGGTTCCTGACCAGGTCAGATAACTCCTTGGCTTTTTCTTCGGGAAGAAAAACCTTTTTCTGAACTGTGTCCAGAATCATCCCCAGGAACAGCAGACGAGTTGTCGGCATTAATTGGGATTTTGGAATATTCAGAATCCATCCGTGCTGCTTTAGCACCTCTTGAGATAGTGCTAAACCCATCTCTAGCTGTTCTCTGGACCTTGCCCTTATTAGGAGATCGTCCAAGTATGGGATAATTAATACGCCTTTTCTTCGAAGAAGAAATATTATCTCGGCCATTACCTTTGTAAAGACCCGAGGTGCCGTGGACAAACCAAACGGCAGCGTCTGAAACTGATAGTGACAGTTTTGTACAACGAACCTGAGGTACCCCTGGTGTGAGGGGTAATTGGAACGTGGAGATACGCATCCTTGATGTCCAAGGATACCATAAAGTCCCCTTCTTCCAGGTTCGCTATCACTGCTCTGAGTGACTCCATCTTGAACTTGAACTTCTTTATGTACAGGTTCAAGGACTTCAGATTTAGAATAGGCCTTACCGAGCCATCCGGCTTCAGTACCACAAAAAGAGTGGAATAATACCCCTTCCCTTGTTGTAGAAGAGGTACCTTGACTATCACCTGCTGAGAATACAGCTTGTGAATGGCTTCCAAAACCGTCTCCCTTTCTGAGGGGGACGTTGGTAAAGCAGACTTCAGGAAACGGCGAGGTGGCTCTGTCTCTAATTTCAACCTGTACCCCTGAGATATTATCTGCAGGATCCAGGGATTTACCTGCGAGTGAGCCCACTGCGCGCTGTAATTCTTGAGACGACCGCCTACCGCCCCCGAGTCCGCTTGCGAAGCCCCAGCGTCATGCTGAGGCTTTTGTAGAAGCCGGGGAGGGCTTCTGTTCCTGGGAAGGAGCTGCCTGTTGCTGTCTCTTCCCTCGTCCTCTGCCTCGTGGCAGATATGAATAGCCCTTTGCTCTCTTATTTTTAAAGGAACGAAAGGGCTGCGGTTGAAAGGTCGGTGCCTTTTTCTGTTGGGGAGTGACTTGAGGTAGAAAGGTGGATTTCCCGGCCGTAGCCGTGGCCACCAAATCCGATAGACCGACCCCAAATAACTCCTCTACGCATCGCCTGTCCACTGTCGTGTCCATAAAGCTCTTCTGGCCGAAATGGACATAGCACTTACCCGTGATGCCAGTGTGCAGATATCTCTCTGTGCATCACGCATATAAAGAAATGCATCCTTTATTTGTTCTAACGACAGTAAAATATTGTCCCTGTCCAGGGTATCAGTATTTTCGATCAGGGACTCTGACCAAACTACCCCAGCACTGCACATCCAGGCAGTCGCAATAGCTGGTCGTAGTATAACACCTGCATGTGTGTATATACCTTTTTGGATATTTTCCATCCTCCTATCTGATGGATCTTTAAGTGCGGCCGTCTCAGGAGAGGGTAACGCCACTTGTTTTGATAAGCGTGTTAGCGCTTTGTCCACCCTAGGAGGTGTTTCCCAGCGCTCCCTAACCTCTGGCGGGAAAGGGTATAAAGCCAATAACTTCTTTGAAATTAGCAGTTTTTTATCGGGGCAACCCACGCTTCATCACATACATCATTTAATTCTTCTGATTCGGTAAAAACTACTGGTAGTTTTTTCACACCCCACATAATACCCTGTTTAGTGGTACCTGTAGTATCAGCTAAATGTAACATCTCCTTTATTGCCAAAATCATATAACGTGTGGCCCTACTGGAAAATACGGTTGATTCGTCACCTTCACCACCGGAATCAGTGCCTGTGTCTGGGTCTGTGTCGACCGACTGAGGCAAGGGGCGTTTTACAGCCCCTGACGGTGTTTGAGGCGCCTGGACAGGCACTAATTGAGTGTCCGGCCGCCTCATGTCGGCAAACGACTGCTTAAGCGAGTTGACGCTATCCCGTAATTCCACAAATAAAGGCATCCATTCTGGTGTCGACCCCCTAGGAGGTGACATCCTCATATTTGGCAATTGCTCCGCCTCCACACCAATAACGTCCTCATACATGTCGACACACACGTACCGACACACAGCAGACACACAGGGAATGCTCTATACGAAGACAGGACCCACTAGCCCTTTGGGGAGACAGAGGGAGAGTCTGCCAGCACACACCAAAAAGCGCTATATATGACAGGGATAGCCTTATGATTAAGTGCTCCCTTATAGCTGCTTTTATATTAATATATTGCCATTTATTTTGCCCCCCCTCTCTGTTATACCCTGTTTCTGTAGTGCAGTGCAGGGGAGAGACCTGGGAGCCTTCCTGACCAGCGGAGCTGTGACAGAAAATGGCGCCGTGTGCTGAGGAGATAGGCCCCGCCCCTTTTTCGGCGGGCTCGTCTCCCGCTATTTAGTACATTTAGGCAGGGGTAAATATCTCCATATAGCCTCTGGGGCTATATGTGAGGTATTTTTAGCCTTTTTAAAGGTTTTCATTTGCCTCCCAGGGCGCCCCCCCCCCAGCGCCCTGCACCCTCAGTGACTGCCGTGTGAAGTGTGCTGAGAGGAAAATGGCGCACAGCTGCAGTGCTGTGCGCTACCTTAAGAAGACTGCAGGAGTCTTCAGCCGCCGATTCTGGACCTCTTCTTGCTTCAGCATCTGTGAGGGGGCCGGCGGCGTGGCTCCGGTGACCATCCAGGCTGTACCTGTGATCGTCCCTCTGGAGCTTCATGTCCAGTAGCCAAGAAGCCAATCCATCCTGCACGCAGGTGAGTTCACTTCTTCTCCCCTCTGTCCCTCGTTGCAGTGATCCTGTTGCCAGCAGGAATCACTGTAAAATAAAAAACCTAAGCTAAACTCTCTAAGCAGCTCTTTATGAGAGCCACCTAGAATTGCACCCTTCTCGGCCGGGCACAAAAATCTAACTGGAGTCTGGAGGAGGGTCATAGGGGGAGGAGCCAGTACACACCACCTGACCTGTAAAAGCTTTACTTTTGTGCCCTGTCTCCTGCGGAGCCGCTATTCCCCATGGTCCTTTCAGGAACCCCAGCATCCACTTAGGACGATAGAGAAAAACCTATTTAAACTTTTACTCTAAGCAGCTCAGGAGAGCCACCTAGATTGCACCCTTCTCGTTCGGGCACAAAATCTTAACTGAGGCTTGGAGGAGGGTCATAGGGGGAGGAGCCAGTGCACACCAGCTAGTCCTAAAGCTTTTACTTTGTGCCCAGTCTCCAGAGAGGGCAGCAAGCAGCTCCTTCCCAGGAACAGAAGCCCTCCGCGGGTTCTGCAAAGCCCTCAGCATGACGCTGGGGCTTTACAAGCGGACTCAGGAACGGTGGGGGGTCGACTCAAGAATTTCAGCGCGCAGTGGGCTTGCTCACAGGTGGACCCCTGGATCCTGCAGGTAGTATCTCAGGGTTACAGGTTGGAATTCGAGAAGTCTCCCCCTCGCCGGTTCCTAAAGTCTGCTTTGCCAACGTCTCCCTCAGACAGGGCGACGGTATTGGAAGCCATTCACAAGCTGTTTTCTCAGCAGGTGATAGTCAAGGTACCCCTCCTACAACAGGAAAAGGGGTATTACTCCACGCTATTTGTGGTACCGAAGCCGGACGGCTCGGTAAGATCTATTCTAAATCTGAAATCTTTGAACCTGTACATACAAAAATTCAAGTTCAAGATGGAATCACTCAGAGCAGTGATAGCGAATCTGGAAGAAGGGGACTTTATGGTGTCCCTGGACATCAAGGATGCTTACCTGCATGTCCCAATTTGCCCTTCACATCAAGGGTACCTCAGGTTCGTGGTGCAAAACTGTCATTATCAGTTTCAGACGCTGCCGTTTGGATTGTCCACGGCACCTCGGGTCTTTACCAAGGTAATGGCCGAAATGATGATTCTTCTGCGAAGAAGAGGCGTATTAATTATCCCTTACTTGGACGATCTCCTGATAAGGGCAAGGTCCAGAGAACAGCTGGAGGACGGAGTAGCACTAACCCAAGTAGTGCTGCAACAACACGGGTGGATCCTGAATTTTCCAAAATCTCAGTTGACCCCGACAACACGTCTGCTGTTCCTGGGAATGATTCTGGACACGGTTCAGAAAAAGGTGTTTCTTCCGGAGGAAAAAGCCAAGGAGTTATCCGAACTTGTCAGGAACCTCCTAAAACCAGGAAAAGTGTCTGTGCATCAATGCACAAGAGTCCTGGGAAAGATGTGCAGACTAGCGGCTCCGCAGGAGACAGGGCACAAAAATAAAGCTTTAGGATCAGGTGGTGTGCACTGGCTCCTCCCCCTATGACCCTCCTCCAAGCCTCAGTTAGGATACTGTGCCCGGACGAGCGTACACAATAAGGAAGGATTTTGAATCCCGGGTAAGACTCATACCAGCCACACCAATCACACCGTACAACTTGTGATCTGAACCCAGTTAACAGTATGACAACGTAGGAGCCTCTGAACAGACGGCTCACAACAAGAAACAACCCGATTTTTTTGTAACAATAACTATGTACAAGTATTGCAGACAATCCGCACTTGGGATGGGCGCCCAGCATCCACTACGGACTACGAGAAATAGATTTATCGGTAAGTAAAATCTTATTTTCTCTAACGTCCTAGTGGATGCTGGGGACTCCGTCAGGACCATGGGGATTATACCAAAGCTCCCAAACGGGCGGGAGAGTGCGGATGACTCTGCAGCACCGAATGAGAGAACTCCAGGTCCTCCTCAGTCAGGGTGTGCCCCTGACCAAGTAGCAGCTCGGCAAAGTTGTAAAGCCGAGACCCCTCGGGCAGCCGCCCAAGATGAGCCCACTTTCCTTGTGGAATGGGCTTTTACAGATTTTGGCTGTGGCAGGCCTGCCACAGAATGTGCAAGTTGAATTGTGCTACAAATCCAACGAGCAATCGTCTGCTTAGAAGCAGGAGCACCCAGCTTGTTGGGTGCATACAGTATAAACAGCGAGTCAGATTTTCTGACTACAGCCGTCCTTGAAATATATATTTTCATTATATTAAACCTATGTACCGTCTTAGAATGCACTTCTTGTAGCAAAGATGATCGTAAGGAACGCATCAGTTTATCGTAATATTTAAAAACATCACCTTGCATCACCGACGGAATGTCAATAGACCATGAGTCAATTATAGATGAAGAGATCTCGTCTTGGTGTTGGGTTTAAGCAGGAGGTGTCAGAAAAGTTATTAGTAAAGAAATTTCGTCTTCTAAGTGTTATGAAGTAAAAATTGTAAGAGCGTATCTATCTCATCTGGGGCTCCTTTATTAGGTGCAAGACCAACCATCGAGTTTATAGAATGCTTTTGTGGCCGGAGAGACCCCCAGCCACGAGGCAAATGGCCGCCCTGGCACTGAAGGGGTTAATCCCTAGTGCCCGGCGCCATTTTTAAGGACAAAGGGCGCTTGGCGCCAGATTTGAAAAATGTATTGTGGGCGCTAGGCGCCGTGTTTTATTAATGTCAAAAATGTATTTTAAACTGTGCCGTGGTCCCGGACCTCTCCGGAGACCACGGCAGGGAGGACAGCCCCCGGCGCGCTCAGCAGTGTGTGCGCGCCGGGGGAGAGGAGGCAGCCGCTGACCGCCGGAGTCCGGGAGCTCCGCTCCCGGCAGCGGTCAGTGTAGCCCCGGGCGCACTGGAGTGTGCGCGCCGGGGAGAAGGGTGAGCGCTGCGGCTGGGAGCTCGGCTCCCGCTGCAGTGCTCTCTGTGAGAGCCGCCGCTGGGGGCCGGGAGCTCTGCTCCCAGCGCCTCAGCCCAGCACAGGTGGCCAGCCGCAGCAGCCGGGACGGACGTCCCGGGCTGCTAGCCGGCGAGGGGGGTGCGCTGCAGCCCCGGCTCCCCGCCGACGCTGCAGCGAGGCCACAAGACAGGCGCCGCTCGTGGGGGACCGGACTAGCCGGCTCCCTAGCGGCGTGGGCAAATTAGGCTGCCGAGCAGGATGGTGAAGCACTGGGGTCCGGGAGCTACGCTCCCGGCACCTCAGCGCTGAAACAAGCCAGGGTCCCGGCGGCCGGGACAAGTGTCCCGGGCCGCCGGACTTCGGTACAGGGGGGTGCGCCACTGCGTGCGGCGAGGCCACTGGTTAGTGCCACACTGGGGGGACAGGGAGAGCCAGCTCCATGGAACCCCAGAGGCAGGAAAGCAGGCTGGAGGATGGGGGAAGCCAGCCCCATACCTCCAGCACTGAGAGGGAGAGCCCTAGCAGCCAGGCTGCAGGGCTAGGGAAGGCACTGCAGTGCCTGAGTATGTAGAGTCTGTGCAAGGCACAGGCTCAGTGTATATTTAGAGGGAAATGTACAGTGTGATTTAAAATGTAATGTATTTAAAGAGAAAGTGCACTTACTTGATTGTGTGTCCCAGGAGGGGGGAATCCATAGCTGTGCAGGCTGATGGATTCTCCCAGACCTTTTCCCCAAAAACGGAATGTTTTCCCATCCAGCCTCACAGTTCCAAGAGGTACAGGGAGAAAGAGAAGCAGCTTAGCTATGAAACAAGCTGAGTGGTTTCTTGGAGCTCCATGGAGATCAGCCGTAGTGCCAAGAAACCTGGACCAGGGAGCCAGGCTGCCCAGCTCTGGAGCCCAAATCCAGGCTGCAGGCAGTGAGAGGGGTCCCGGGCAGGTTTCTGGAAGTCAGTTTAGGAGGGAAAACCTCCCCCCAGCCAGACTGAACGGCACCGTGGGAGTACCCTGCTCTCCCAGATGGGAGAGACAAAGGAGACCGACCACTCCCCACTGTCCATAGGGAACAATGTTAGGTGTGCATGAGACCAGAGCATGCACAGCTCATGGGTAAACATTGATTGGTTGTGCACCACAGGGCGGGCTTACCCCCTGTGGTAAGGGGTCTTGGAGAGGGATAAAAGAAGGGCAGTTGGCCCATAGGAGTGTGGATTGTAACATCTTCTTCTGCTGAAAACATCTTGATTGTATGCTGTTGCCCCTAGCAATAGGGAGGAGCCTTTTTAAAGGTTATTTGAGCAATAAACACCTTTGCCTCAAGAAGACTGCTTCATCTTGTGACCTACAGGGTTAGGCCAAACCTAGCCCCGTTCTCCGGCTGTCCAGGGAAGCACCTGACGTCTCCAAGCTCCGCCTTCCACCAGCTACCGGCAGAGGCCTAGCAAGTGGCTAGTGGGGATTCGTCAGCACCACACAGCTGTGGTAAAGCAGTGCATCGGCACATACAGAGCAGAACCGTGGTTCCAAACGCCACGGCAGGTTAGGAGTTTGGTGGTGGCAGCGAGAACCCGCCCACAGCGCAGTGGGTGGTCAGTAACAGGCGGTTACTGACGGTAAGCGGGAATCCCCTATGTGGTCAGGCCTCGTGCGGCTTGACCTTCCAGTCTGTGCGCAGTCAACGGGACGCGAAAGCGACGAGTGCTTTCGTACGGTACCGTCCTGTCACAGCTTGATTTGGAAATAGGGAAGGTAAAGTGTGGCGTAAGTCCATATTTCTCTTGCAGGGATAGGACGGAATAAAGCTTCCCATCCGGGTTGAAAACATCCGCCGTAGAGCGGACACCTTTGTGGAAAAGTCTGCAAAGGGCTGGACGTTCCATGCCTGGAGTGAAGAGAGGGTTACCCCATAGGGACATATGATTGGAGTAACCAGGGTTTCGGTTTAGTATCTTGTTAGCAGCTAGCCATGGAACGTATATATCTTTAAAGAGAGGGATCAAAAAGAATTTTAAGGGTATTTTAAACCTTCGGAGCACGCAGGAGAGCATTAGGTGAGAATGGGTGCAACAATGCAGAATCTAGTTCATAATCAGTATAAATACTCTGTTCCAGTCTGAGGCGTAGCTAAAAAATAGTTCATAGGTATAGAGTAAACGATCGGGGAGGCCAAAGCCACCATGTTGTCTAGATGACTGTAATTTTATGCGTGCTACACGGGATTTACCATTTTTCCAAAGAAATTTCTGGAATATGGTGTATAAAAGTTTCAAGTCAGAACTCACTAGTCATAGCGGGAGCATCTGCATACTATACAATAACTTGGGGAATATAACGTGTTCCAACGCCGCAAATCTCCCCATTTAACGAGAGCGGAAGTGAAACCCAAACCCTTTAAGAGCTTAGAGATTTTCAGTATTAATGGGGTAAATTCAAAGCATATATGTTATGAAGGTTGTGGCCGGAGAGACTAGCCAGCCACACGTGTAATGGCGTCTGCGGCACTGAAGGGGTTAACCCTCGTGCCCAGCGCCATGTTGCGGACTGTTTAAAAGTTTGTTGAATCATGTGTTTTACTTTTAACATGTCATATGTAGTGCTCTGTGCACTATTGCAGGAATGCATGTTTAACTGTATCTATTTTATATTCAAGACAGGCTTGGTGTATATTTAAAGGAAAAATGCAGTTACTATAGATGTCTGAATACGCATCTCTTATCCTCTGGAAATAGGAAGTGGCATGCTAATGGCCCTGTTCTATCAGAGAGGTGTGAAGGACAATACCTTTTGATGTGTAAGTTCCTTAGAGAGAGATGCTAATCATTGGGTTTATGGGCTTGGATTTGATATACGATCCCTGAATGGAAGATAAAGGAAGGAAGACTGTTTGTTTGTATTGTAGCCATTCCTGTTGTAATCTTAAACACTGGGATTGCCTGGAGATGTGAATGACCAGAAACATCTGTATTTTGAAGATATGTGATAAATTTATCAATAGTGAATGTTAATCTGATACCAAACGTTGTCTGGGTGACAGGAAGGAGGATATTGTTTTATTGCACTTATATCCTTGTAAAATGTAATTTATTGGTATTTTGTAAAATAACCTGATTGGTTGGAGAAGACAGGGAGGGCTTACCCCCCTGTGATACTGTGTGGAAAACTGACATAAAAAGGAGACCTGCGTGCCTCCAGAGTTGTAGTTATACCATATTATTCTGCTGAAACATCTGATTGTATGCTGTTGCCCCTAGCAATAGGGAAGGGTTCTCTTTAGAACTATTGAGCAAATAAACATCTTTGCCTCAAGAAGACTGCTTCATCTTGTGACCAACAGGGTTAGGCCAAACCTAGCCCCGTCCTCCGGCTGTCCAGGGAAGCACCTAGCGTCTCCAAGCTCCGCCTTCCGCCAGCTACCGGTAGAGGCCCAGCAAGTGGCTAGTGGGGATTCGTCGGCACCACACAGCTGTGGTAAAGCAGTGCGTCGGCACATACAGAGCAGAACCGTGGTTCCAAACGCCACGGGAGGTTAGGAGTTTGGTGGTGGCAGCGAGAACCCGCCCACAGCGCAGTGGGTGGAGTCAGTAACAGGCGGTTACTGACGGTAAGCGGGAATCCCCTATGTGGTCAGGCCTCGTGCGGCTTGACCTTCCATTCTGTGCGCAGTCGACGGGACGCGGCAAGCGGCGAGTGCTTCCGTACGGTACCGTCCTGTCACAGAAATTGGTGGCATAGTGGTGGGATATTCCCAGGCGGCTTTTCATCACCCGATTGGAGAAGCCGAGTTACTCAGAAGAGGAGTAACTGCAGCGCAGGAGAACGCACAAGATGGCGGAATTCAACGGAATGTCCAAGGGCGATCTGGAGATCGTGTGCCAGTAGAAGGGTGTGGATATCCCTTCCAACGCGTCCAGAAGCGTCATGAAGGCGGCGCTCAGGAGCGTGGAGGAGTCTCATCGGGCGGAGGTGGAAAGCACTGACGGCGTCAGCATCGCAGAGGACGGCCCAACAGTGGACCTTCGTAAGGAACCGGTGAGAACCACAAGCCCCGCCCTCTCTCACCGCAGCAATGTTTCCCAGCAATCCCTAGCATGGCCTGGATCCCAACGTCCCAGGGGGGGCGGCCCGGATACCCTAGCAGATCGGCTAGCGGAATTGGGGGAAAGGGCAACGGAGCAAGAACGCATGCTTGTCATTCGGATGTGGCATGCGGAGCGGGCATCACAGGCCGTGGTACCCCGGGAGCCGTTGTCAGCTGTTGTACACAGATCAGGACGTATTCAGTTTGCCAAGTTTGCAGACAGTGATGGGGACATTGATGGACATTTACAAGTTTTTGAAAGGACTTGCAAATTACATGATCTACCCAAGTCAGAGTGGGTGAGACACCTTGTGCCCACTCTGCATGGAGAGGCCTTGGAGGCCTATCGAGGAGTGGCGACGGAGGACTGTGGGAACTACGACGAAGTCGCGAAGGCCCTCCTCCAGCGATTCTTCATCACTCCAGAGTCTTACAGGAAGAAGTTCAGAGACTTGCCCAAGAATCCTAGCAGCACCCATGAGCAGTTCGCCACCCAGCTGCGGCAGTACGTGGTGAAGTGGGTGAAGGATTCGGAAGCCACTACATGAGACGCACTGATCGACCTGATCTGCAGGGAGCAGTTCTACCGCAGGTGCGCCCAAGAAGTGAATGAGTGGGTGCTAGATCGGGAGCCACCCAGCTTAAAAATGGCTGCCCAATTAGCCGACAAATATGTGGCAATTCGGCCACGGGGGCAGAAGCGCCCCGCCAGCAGCCAGCTCCAACAGACTGTACCACCAAGGGGACCCCCCTCTTCAGCTCATCACCCCCAAAGACAAGCATCGTCCAACCCGGGTGCTCTTGGCCAGCAACCGCACCGCAGCGTCCCTGCAACTGATCAGAGATCATCGGTGCCACGACTGGAGAAGAAGTGCTACGGCTGTGGGAAAATCGGACATCTGAGGATGAACTGTCCTGCATCCCAAGCACCCCAGACTCGTGCCCCAAATCCGAGTGCTGGAGCCCGGATCGCTTGTTTGACGAGAGGAGATGAGCCTACAGAGACTGTTCCCCCTCCAGTCAGTCCGATGGAGTGTGGCGAGAGACAGGTGCACTCTGCGGAGAGAGTCACCTGCATGGCCAAACAGCCCCTACACAACATGTGGAGGCACCTGCAGCCAGTCCACGTGGGACCCCTGCAGGGAGAAGGCCTAAGAGACTCTGGGGCCTCAATCACTGTGGTGAGACCCCACCTTATAGATCCTGCTGTAGTATTGCAGGGTCGCACTGCCACGGTCACCCTGGCAGAAGGAACAGAAAAAGCGGTTCCCATGGCAAGAGTCTACCTGGACTGGGGAGCTGGACCAGAGTTGCGAGAAGTTGCCGTCATGGATGGTCTCCCAACTGATGTGGTCCTAGGAAATGATCTGGGTGGTGGGATCGTCACTATGTTTGTTGGCGCCATTCCCCGGAGTCAAGTTCCAAAACCACCGTTGACATCAGCTACTCCAGCACAGCACAGCCCAGAGGAAAAGACTACAGCTGCTAGACAACTGCCAGCACAGCCAACCACAGCATCAACCAGCCCAGAGGAAAAGATCACAGCGGCTAGATCAGTACATCGACCCCGCATGCCTTTTGCCTCTGGTATGCCTACGTCCCCTAGCAACGCAGAGGATGTTGGTTCCAGCTCGTGTGATCCTGTGGGGGTGCCCAATGATGCTCCTGACCCAAGTGGTTTGCCAACTCCGGCGGTGAGTATGAGAAACCACACTGATTTTTCCATGACTGACCCCTACCAGACTGACCCTAGTAGTCCCCACCTAGATCCCCTTGTAGAGTGTCCCAATTTAGGAGAGATTGAGGGCCACAGGCAGGAGTTTAGGGAGGCTCAACTCTCTGACCCATCCCCGAAAGGCATGAGGCGCCACTCTGGCAGCGGCCTTGACAGGGTTGGGGCAGGAAGTTTGACCTGGCGGGAAGGGTTAAGGTACAGGGTAGACAGGAAAGTGGGAGGGGATAGACCAGATAGGGAATGTGTCCAACTGGTCCCCTCAGGGAAAGTTCCTGCGCAACCGGTGTCGGTTGCCAGTGAAACCCCTTTGGACAGTAACCCGGAGACAGACCGTACCCTGAAGTGCCTGACACAGAGCTTACCCTGGTCTGGAATGTCGGATGACGCCCAGACCAAATGTAAGGCTGGTGCCATGCGTTGGCCGCCGGGGCACTCCAGCGTTTGTGTTGTCTTTGGGCCTCTGCCCATAGGAGAACCCTTGCAGCAAGTTGCTGTGGACATAGCAGGTCCCCTGCCTGTGCACCGTAGATCGGGGAAGACACGCAGCCTCCCTGTAGTGGATGCCACACAGGATCCAGAGGCTGGTGGTCTGGCCGCCATCCCTGTGGCACAGGTAGCGGACGAGGAGGAAGGAGTAGGCCTAGGTGACAGGGTAGGTTTCCCGAGTCATAGGTCGACAGAAGAGGATTGGAGGGCAGGTCTGACGGTTAGGGCAGACAGTTGCCAGTTAGGTATGACGGAGGTGCAGTGCCTGGGGCACCATGTGGGAGGAGACAGGACCCAAATCGTTGGGACATGGGTCCCTGGTTGACCCGCTTGAATGGGGGGGAAGGAATGTGGCCGGAGAGACTAGCCAGCCACACGTGTAATGGCGTCTGCGGCACTGAAGGGGGTTAACCCTCGTGCCCAGCGCCATGTTGCGGACTGTTTAAAAGTTTGTTGAATCATGTGTTTTACTTTTAACATGTCATATGTAGTGCTCTGTGCACTATTGCAGGAATGCATGTTTAACTGTATCTATTTTATATTCAAGACAGGCTTGGTGTATATTTAAAGGAAAAATGCAGTTACTATAGATGTCTGAATACGCATCTCTTATCCTCTGGAAATAGGAAGTGGCATGCTAATGGCCCTGTTCTATCAGAGAGGTGTGAAGGACAATACCTTTTGATGTGTAAGTTCCTTAGAGAGAGATGCTAATCATTGGGTTTATGGGCTTGGATTTGATATACGATCCCTGAATGGAAGATAAAGGAAGGAAGACTGTTTGTTTGTATTGTAGCCATTCCTGTTGTAATCTTAAACACTGGGATTGCCTGGAGATGTGAATGACCAGAAACATCTGTATTTTGAAGATATGTGATAAATTTATCAATAGTGAATGTTAATCTGATACCAAACGTTGTCTGGGTGACAGGAAGGAGGATATTGTTTTATTGCACTTATATCCTTGTAAAATGTAATTTATTGGTATTTTGTAAAATAACCTGATTGGTTGGAGAAGACAGGGAGGGCTTACCCCCCTGTGATACTGTGTGGAAAACTGACATAAAAAGGAGACCTGCGTGCCTCCAGAGTTGTAGTTGTACCATCTTTATTCTGCTGAAACATCTGATTGTATGCTGTTGCTCCTAGCAATAGGGAAGGGTTCTCTTTAGAACTATTGAGCAAATAAACATCTTTGCCTCAAGAAGACTGCTTCATCTTGTGACCAACAGGGTTAGGCCAAACCTAGCCCCGTCCTCCGGCTGTCCAGCGAAGCACCTAGCGTCTCCAAGCTCCGCCTTCCGCCAGCTACCGGTAGAGGCCTAGCAAGTGGCTAGTGGGGATTCGTCGGCACCACACAGCTGTGGTAAAGCAGTGCGTCGGCACATACAGAGCAGAACCGTGGTTCCAAACGCCACGGCAGGTTAGGAGTTTGGTGGTGGCAGCGAGAACCCGCCCACAGCGCAGTGGGTGGAGTCAGTAACAGGCGGTTACTGACGGTAAGCGGGAATCCCCTATGTGGTCAGGCCTCGTGCGGCTTGACCTTCCATTCTGTGCGCAGTCGACGGGACGCGGCAAGCGGCGAGTGCTTCCATACGGTACCGTCCTGTCACAAAGGTGAACAGGGATTTGAACGCCTAAATATTAGGAATGAGAATGAACTACTTTCACTGCACTTAGGAATGGAGTATTATCCAGGAACTCCTGATAAGGGCACACGCTCTCTGTATTTAATGAATAGCGTGGCTTCTGTACTGTATTATGTTCATTCTGTCTGAGCGCCTTGAGTCCTATTGGAGAGAGAGCGCTATATAAATAACTATTATTATTATTATATTGCAGATTTGCCAAACTGCCCCAATAGATTGCTTATGTGTGGGGGTCCTTAGAGCAGTCAAGGCTTTGGCGTTTGTGCGCTGGAGTTCACGTGACGCAACGTTACAGGGGTTCCGGTGTCACCTTTTATTTTGATGGCACGACTGTTTCCTCATCGATGATTATCTCTGATTGTGGTAAATATTTGACCTGTTTGGCCCTGAGATCATTACATTACGCGGAGGAAAACAGCGTCCGGAGTGTTTTCCGGTGCGGTGGGCTGCTAGAACAAGCAGTGTACGGACGTCGTCTTCAGCTTTAGGCTTGGATTTGCACCAGCGTGCAGTGTCTGATGAAAGAGGGATATTTGTGGGGTTCATGGGAATTGCACTTTTATTGCAGGATGCACAGTGTATAGCAATGTCCAGTGTTAGCTCCTTCTCATGTAATAAATGTGCACGAGTAACATCATTACAAGTCCCACACACAATCCTGTCCCTGCTGAGCTCACCTGCTAATAAACCATAAATACCTGCATGTTACATACACCTGCGTTCCTGGATCACTGCTGCACATACCTTTTACACAAATATCTTTATGTTTTATGCACCATGCCCAATGGTCAGGGCTGGGATTTGGAAACACAGCCCTGCAGTGCCGGGGCACTAGGAGCTAAGCTCTCGCCCTCAGCGTGCGGCACTGAGCCCCACTGGTGCAGTGAACTGGGGGGATAACTAAACCTCCAGAGCTGCAGCACACTCCTCCACAGTGCGGCACGCAAAGCCCTGCAGTACTTAGTGCCCACTCTAGGAGCAGGGTGCTGACCAGGGAGGATGCAGAGTATTAGATCTAATGCACTGCTACAGATAGTGTAATATACACCCCTCACTGACCAGCACCTACACCCAGAACGGACACTGTGCTCTCTGCACGTCTAGCTGGCACTGCGGCACATAACATTACAATCAAAATACCTATTTCCAGACACAGAGCCTAGCCGGTAATTCATTTGAAAATGGTGCCTAGTACTGCAATTATTCGTTAGAAAAATAAAAGCTTTGTGTCAATTTGTCCATTTCAAAATGGTGCCTTGGCATGAGAATTCCGAAGCTGTATCTAACCCCTGTAAGTGTCCTGACACCGGGAAATCACAGTAATAGGAGTATCTTTGTCACCCACAGTCCCACCCTTACCCCCTGTAAGTGTCCTGACACCGGGAAATCACAGTGATGGGTGTATCTCTGTCACCCGCAGCCCCACCCTTAACCCCCTGTAAGTGTCCTTACACTGGGAAATAACAGCAATAGGTGTATCTCTGTCACCCGCAGCCCCACCCTTACCCCCTGTAAGTGTCCTGACACCGGGAAATCACAGTGATGGGTGTATCTCTGTCACCCGCAGCCCCACCCTTAACCCCCTGTAAGTGTCCTTACACTGGGAAATAACAGCAATAGGTGTATCTCTGTCACCCGCAGCCCCACCCTTACCCCCTGTAAGTGTCCTGACACCGGGAAATCACAGTGATGGGTGTATCTCTGTCACCCGCAGCCCCACCCTTAACCCCCTGTAAGTGTCCTTACACTGGGAAATAACAGCAATAGGTGTATCTCTGTCACCCGCAGCCCCACCCTTACCCCCTGTAAGTGTCCTGACACCGGGAAATCACAGCAATAGGTGTATCTCTGTCACCCGCAGCCCCACCCTTAACCCCCTGTAAGTGTCCTTACACCGGGAAATCACAGCAATAGGTGTATCTCTGTCACCCGCAGCCCCAACCTTACCCCCTGTAAGTGTCCTCACACCGGGAAATCACAGTAATAGGTGTATCTCTGTCACCCGCAGCCCCACCCTTACCCCCTGTAAGTGTCCTCACACCGGGAAATCACAGTAATAGGTGTATCTCTGTCACCCGCAACCCCACCCTTACCCCCTGTAAGTGTCCTTACACCGGGAAATCACAGTAATAGGAGTATCTCTGTCACCCGCAGCCCCACCCTTACCCCCTGTAAGTGTCCTTACACCGGGAAATCACAGTAATAGGAGTATCTCTGTCACCCGCAGTCCCACCCTTACCCCCTGTAAGTGTCCTCACACTGGGAAATCACAGTAATAGGAGTATCTCTGTCACCCGCAGTCCCACCCTTACCCCCTGTAAGTGTCCTCACACCGGGAAATCACCGTATAAGAGCCTAGAATACCTTATGTGTCCGATACCTTCGGGCTTGGGAAATCGGAGAGTAAAACCCCCCAACTCCTCAGATGTGCCCGTCACATAGCTCAGGTGCCCTCTTCCATCTGTATGGGGCGTCAGGGAACCTTGCCCATCTGTAGCGACATAAAACAGGAGCGAAACCAGCTGTCCAGGGGCGGACGGGTCCTGAGGGGACAGAGGGTCAGATATTAGTTACTGGCAGGGCGTGAGGAGGGCGCTGTGCCCGGGGGATGTGGCAGAGCTGAGGGGACAGAGGGTCAGATATTAGTTACTGGCAGGGCGTGAGGAGGGCGCTGTGCCCGGGGGATGTGGCAGAGCCGAGGGGACAGAGGGTAAGATATTAGTTACTGGCAGGGCGTGAGGAGGGCGCTGTGCCCGGGGGATGTGGCAGAGCTGAGGGGACAGAGGGTCAGATATTAGTTACTGGCAGGGCGTGAGGAGGGCGCTGTGCCCGGGGGATGTGGCAGAGCCGAGGGGACAGAGGGTAAGATATTAGTTACTGGCAGGGTGTGAGGAGGGCGCTGTGCCCGGGGGATGTGGCAGAGCTGAGGGGACAGAGGGTCAGATATTAGTTACTGGCAGGGCGTGAGGAGGGCGCTGTGCCCGGGGGATGTGGCAGAGCTGAGGGGACAGAGGGTCAGATATTAGTTACTGGCAGGGCGTGAGGAGGGCGCTGTGCCCGGGGGATGTGGTAGAGCTGAGGGGACAGAGGGTCAGATATTAGTTACTGGCAGGGTTTGAGGAGGGCGCTGTGCCCGGTGGATGTGGCAGAGCTGAGAGGACAGAGGGTCAGATATTAGTTACTGGCAGGGTATGAGGAGGGCGCTGTGCCCGGGGGATGTGACAGAGCTGAGAGGACAGAGGGTCAGATATTAGTTACTGGCAGGGTGTGAGGAGGGCGCTGTGCCCGGGGGATGTGGCAGAGCTGAGGGGACAGAGGGTCAGATATTAGTTACTGGCAGGGTGTGAGGAGGGCGCTGTGCCCGGGGGATGTGACAGAGCTGAGGAGACAGAGGGTCAGATATTAGTTACTGGCAGGACGTGAGGAGGGCGCTGTGCCCGGGGGATGTGGCAGAGCTGAGGGGACAGAGGGTCAGATATTAGTTACTGGCAGGACGTGAGGAGGGCGCTGTGCCCGGGGGATGTGGCAGAGCTGAGGGGACAGGTCAGATATTAGTTAGTGGCAGGGCGTGAGGAGGGCGCTGTGCCCGGGGGATGTGGCAGAGCTGAGAGGACAGAGGGTCAGATATTAGTTACTGGCAGGGTGTGAGGAGGGCGCTGTGCCCGGGGGATGTGGCAGAGCTGAGGGGACAGAGGGTCAGATATTAGTTACTGGCAGGGTGTGAGGAGGGCGCTGTGCCCGGGGGATGTGGCAAAGCTGAGGGGACAGAAGGTCAGATATTAGTTAGTGGCAGGGCGTGAGGAGGGCGCTGTGCCCGGGGGATGTGGCAGAGCTGAGGGGACAGAGGGTCAGATATTCGTTACTGGCAGGGCGTGAGGAGGGCGCTGTGCCCGGGGGATGTGGCAGAGCTGAGAGGACAGAGGGTCAGATATTAGTTACTGGCAGGACGTGAGGAGGGCGCTGTGCCCGGGGGATGTGGCAGAGCTGAGGGGACAGAGGGTCAGATATTAGTTACTGGCAGGGCGTGAGGAGGGCGCTGTGCCCGGGGGATGTGGCAGAGCTGAGGGGACAGAGGGTCAGATATTAGTTACTGGCAGGGTGTGAGGAGGGCGCTGTGCCCGGGGGATGTGGCAGTGCTGAGGGGACAGAGGGTCAGATATTAGTTACTGGCAGGGTGTGAGGAGGGCGCTGTGCCCGGGGGATGTGGCAGAGCTGAGGGGACAGAGGGTCAGATATTAGTTACTGGCAGGGCGTGAGGAGGGCGCTGTGCCCGGGGGATGTGGCAGAGCTGAGGGGACAGAGGGTCAGATATTAGTTACTGGCAGGGCGTGAGGAGGGCGCTGTGCCCGGGGGATGTGGCAGAGCTGAGGGGACAGAGGGTCAGATATTAGTTAGTGGCAGGGCGTGAGGAGGGCGCTGTGCCCGGGGGATGTGGCAGAGCTGAGAGGACAGAGGGTCAGATATTAGTTACTGGCAGGGTATGAGGAGGACGCTGTGCCCGGGGGATGTGGCAGAGCTGAGGGGACAGAGGGTCAGATACTAATTACTGGCAGGGCGTGAGGAGGGCGCTGTGCCCGGGGGATGTGGCAGAGCTGAGGGGACAGAGGGTCAGATATTAGTTACTGGCAGGGTGTGAGGAGGGCGCTGTGCCCGGGGGATGTGACAGAGCTGAGAGGACAGAGGGTCAGATATTAGTTACTGGCAGGGTGTGAGGAGGGCGCTGTGCCCGGGGGATGTGACAGAGCTGAGGGGACAGAGGGTCAGATATTAGTTACTGGCAGGGTGTGAGGAGGGAGCGCTGTGCCCGGGGGATGTGGCAGAGCTGAGGGGACAGAGGGTCAGATATTAGTTAGCGGCAGGGCGTGAGGAGGGCGCTGTGCCCGGGGGATGTGGCAGAGCTGAGAGGACAGAGGGTCAGATATTAGTTACTGGCAGGGTGTGAGGAGGGCGCTGTGCCCGGGGGATGTGGCAGAGCTGAGGGGACAGAGGGTCAGATATTAGTTACTGGCAGGGCGTGAGGAGGGCGCTGTGCCCGGGGGATGTGGCAGAGCTGAGGGGACAGAGGGTTAGATATTAGTTACTGGCAGGGCGTGAGGAGGGCGCTGTGCCCGGGGGATGTGGCAGAGCTGAGAGGACAGAGGGTCAGATATTAGTTACTGGCAGGGCGTGAGGAGGGCGCTGTGCCCGGGGGATGTGACAGAGCTGAGGGGACAGAGGGTCAGATATTAGTTACTGGCAGGGCGTGAGGAGGGCGCTGTGCCCGGGGGATGTGGCAGAGCTGAGGGGACAGAGAGTCAGATATTAGTTACTGGCAGGGCGTGAGGAGGGCGCTGTGCCCGGGGGATGTGACAGAGCTGAGGGGACAGAGGGCGCTGTGCCCGGGGGATGTGGCAGAGCTGAGGGGACAGAAGGTCAGATATTAGTTACTGGCAGGGCGTGAGGAGGGCGCTGTGCCCGGGGGATGTGACAGAGCTGAGGGGACAGAAGGTCAGATATTAGTTACTGGCAGGGCGTGAGGAGGGCGCTGTGCCCGGGGGATGTGGCAGAGCTGAGAGGACAGAGGGTCAGATATTAGTTACTGGCAGGGCGTGAGGAGGGCGCTGTGCCCGGGGGATGTGGCAGAGCTGAGAGGACAGAGGGTCAGATATTAGTTACTGGCAGGGCGTGAGGAGGGCGCTGTGCCCGGGGGATGTGACAGAGCTGAGGGGACAGAAGGTCAGATATTAGTTACTGGCAGGGCGTGAGGAGGGCGCTGTGCCCGGGGGATGTGGCAGAGCTGAGAGGACAGAGGGTCAGATATTAGTTACTGGCAGGGCGTGAGGAGGGCGCTGTGCCTGGGGGATGTGGCAGAGCTGAGAGGACAGAGGGTCAGATATTAGTTACTGGCAGGGCGTGAGGAGGACGCTGTGCCCGGGGGATGTGGCAGAGCTGAGGGGACAGAGGTCAGATATTAGTTACTGGCAGGGCGTGAGGAGGGCGCTGTGCCCGGGGGATGTGGCAGAGCTGAGGGGACAGAGGGTTAGATATTAGTTACTGGCAGGGTGTGAGGAGGGCGCTGTGCCCGGGGGATGTGGCAGAGCTGAGGGGACAGAGGGTCAGATATTAGTTACTGGCAGGGTGTGAGGAGGGCGCTGTGCCCGGGGGATGTGGCAGAGATGAGGGGACAGAGGGTCAGATATTAGTTACTGGCAGGGTGTGAGGAGGGCGCTGTGCCCGGGGGATGTGACAGAGATGAGGGGACAGAGGGTCAGATATTAGTTACTGGCAGGGTGTGAGGAGGGCGCTGTGCCCGGGGGATGTGGTAGAGCTGAGAGGACAGAGGGTCAGATATTAGTTACTGGCAGGGCGTGAGGAGGGCGCTGTGCCCGGGGGATGTGACAGAGCTGAGGGGACAGAGGGTCAGATATTAGTTACTGGCAGGGCGTGAGGAGGGCGCTGTGCCCGGGGGATGTGGCAGAGCTGAGGGGACAGAGGGTCAGATATTAGTTACTGGCAGGGCGTGAGGAGGGCGCTGTGCCCGGGGGATGTGGCAGAGCTGAGGGGACAGAGGGTCAGATATTAGTTACTGGCAGGGTGTGAGGAGGGCGCTGTGCCCGGGGGATGTGGCAGAGATGAGGGGACAGACGGTCAGATATTAGTTACTGGCAGGGTGTGAGGAGGGCGCTGTGCCCGGGGGATGTGACAGAGATGAGGGGACAGAGGGTCAGATATTAGTTACTGGCAGGGTGTGAGGAGGGCGCTGTGCCCGGGGGATGTGGTAGAGCTGAGAGGACAGAGGGTCAGATATTAGTTACTGGCAGGGCGTGAGGAGGGCGCTGTGCCTGGGGGATGTGACAGAGCTGAGGGGACAGAGGGTCAGATATTAGTTACTGGCAGGGCGTGAGGAGGGCGCTGTGCCCGGGGGATGTGACAGAGCTGAGGGGACAGAGGGTCAGATATTAGTTACTGGCAGGGCGTGAGGAGGGCGCTGTGCCCGGGGGATGTGGCAGAGCTGAGGGGACAGAGGGTCAGATATTAGTTACTGGCAGGGCGTGAGGAGGGCGCTGTGCCCGGGGGATGTGGCAGAGCTGAGGGGACAGAGGGTCAGATATTAGTTACTGGCAGGGCGTGAGGAGGGCGCTGTGCCCGGGGTATGTGGCAGAGCTGAGGGGACAGAGGGTCAGATATTAGTTACTGGCAGGGCGTGAGGAGGGCGCTGTGCCCGGGGGATGTGGCAGAGCTGAGAGGACAGAGGGTCAGATATTAGTTACTGGCAGGGCGTGAGGAGGGCGCTGTGCCCGGGGGATGTGGCAGAGCTGAGAGGACAGAGGGTCAGATATTAGTTACTGGCAGGGCGTGAGGAGGGCGCTGTGCCCGGGGGATGTGACAGAGCTGAGAGGACAGAGGGTCAGATATTAGTTACTGGCAGGGTGTGAGGAGGGCGCTGTGCCCGGGGGATGTGGCAGAGCTGAGAGGACAGAGGGTCAGATATTAGTTGTGTATGTAGCGTGTCCCCTGTATCGTGTATGAGGCGTTGTGGCGTGTGTATGTAGCGTGTCCCCTCTATCGGTGTATGAGGCGTTGTGGCGTGTGTATGTAGCGTGTCTCCTGTATCGGTGTATGAGGCGTTGTGGCGTGTGTATGTAGCGTGTCTCCTGTATCTGTGTATGAGGCGTTATGGCGTGTGTATGTAGCGTGTCTCCTGTATCGGTGTATGAGGCGTTGTGGCGTGTGTATGTAGCGTGTCTCCTGTATCGGTGTATGAGGCGTTGTGGCGTGTGTATGTAGCGTGTCCCCTGTATCGGTGTATGAGGCGTGGTGCCAGCTGTATGTAGCGTGCCCCCTGTATCGTGTATGAGGCGTGGTGCCGGCTGTATGTAGCGTGCCCCCTGTATTGTGTATGAGGCGTGGTGCTGTTTGTATGTAGCGTGCCCCCTGTATCGGTGTGTGAGGCGTGGTGCCGGCTGTATGTAGCGTGTCCCCTGTATCGGTGCATGAGGCGTTGTGGCGTGTGTATGTAGCGTGCCCCCTGTATCGGTGTATGAGGCGTTGTGGCGTGTGTATGTAGCGTGTCTCCTGTATCGGTGTATGAGGCGTTGTGGCGTGTGTATGTAGCGTGTCTCCTGTATCGGTGTATGAGGCGTGGTGCTGGCTGCATGTAGCGTGTCCCCTGTATCGGTGTATGAGGCGTTGTGGCGTGTGTATGTAGCGTGTCCCCTGTATCTGTGTATGAGGCGTTGTGGCGTGTGTATGTAGCGTGCCCCCTGTATCGGTGTATGAGGCGTGGTGCCGGCTGTATGTAGCGTGTCCCCTGTATCGGTGTATGAGGCGTGGTGCCGGCTGTATGTAGCGTGTCTCCTGTATCGTGTATGAGGCGTGGTGCCGGCTGTATGTAGCGTGTCCCCTGTATCGGTGTATGAGGCGTTGTGGCGTGTGTATGTAGCGTGCCCCCTGTATCGGTGTATGAGGCGTTGTGGCGTGTGTATGTAGCGTGTCTCCTGTATCGGTGTATGAGGCGTTGTGGCGTGTGTATGTAGCGTGTCCCCTGTATCTGTGTATGAGGCGTGGTGCCGGCTGTATGTAGCGTGCCCCCTGTATCGGTGTATGAGGCGTTGTGGCGTGTGTATGTAGCGTGCCCCCTGTATCGGTGTATGAGGCGTGGTGCCGGCTGTATGTAGCGTGTCCCCTGTATCGGTGTATGAGGCGTGGTGCCGGCTGTATGTAGCGTGCCCCCTGTATCGTGTATGAGGCGTGGTGCCGGCTGTATGTAGCGTGCCCCCTGTATCGGTGTACGAGGCGTGGTGCCGGCTGTATGTAGCGTGCCCCCTGTATCGGTGTATGAGGCGTGGTGCCGGCTGTATGTAGCGTGCCCCCTGTATCGTGTATGAGGCGTGGTGCCGGCTGTATGTAGCGTGCCCCCTGTATCGGTGTACGAGGCGTGGTGCCGGCTGTATGTAGCGTGCCCCCTGTATCGGTGTACGAGGCGTGGTGCCGGCTGTATGTAGCGTGCCCCCTGTATCGTGTATGAGGCGTGGTGCCGGCTGTATGTAGCGTGCCTCCTGTATCGGTGTACGAGGCGTGGTGCCGGCTGTATGTAGCGTGCCCCCTGTATCGGTGTACGAGGCGTGGTGCCGGCTGTATGTAGCGTGCCCCCTGTATCGGTGTACGAGGCGTGGTGCCGGCTGTATGTAGCGTGCCCCCTGTATCGGTGTATGAGGCGTGGTGCCGGCTGTATGTAGCGTGCCCCCTGTATCGTGTATGAGGCGTGGTGCCGGTTGTATGTAGCGTGCCCCCTGTATCGGTGTACGAGGCGTGGTGCCGGCTGTATGTAGCGTGCCCCCTGTATCGGTGTACGAGGCGTGGTGCCGGCTGTATGTAGCGTGCCCCCTGTATCGTGTATGAGGCGTGGTGCCGGCTGTATGTAGCGTGCCTCCTGTATCGGTGTACGAGGCGTGGTGCCGGCTGTATGTAGCGTGCCCCCTGTATCGGTGTACGAGGCGTGGTGCCGGCTGTATGTAGCGTGCCCCCTGTATCGGTGTACGAGGCGTGGTGCCGGCTGTATGTAGCGTGCCCCCTGTATCGGTGTACGAGGCGTGGTGCCGGCTGTATGTAGCGTGCCCCCTGTATCGGTGTACGAGGCGTGGTGCCGGCTGTATGTAGCGTGCCCCCTGTATCGGTGTACGAGGCATTCTGCTGTCTGTATGTAGCGTGTCACTTAGAGAAGCATTACGGGTTAGATGTAGACAATGGATCCGAGCATTTGCCGACAAATGATGACGCTCCTCCGAACAGGATGCGGTCAATATGCCGGCTGTCGCAATATCCAGCAGAAGAAATATCGACACCAGAATCCCAACACCAATCAGAATCCTGATGCAGGTTTAGGGCCGGGGGGTACTTAGTTTAGGAGACACCCGGGGGTGTTAGAGTTAGAGTTAGGCTGCGGGGGAGGGGGGGGGGGGGGGGTGGTAAGGTTCAGGCAGTAGGGGAGGGAGGGTTTGGTTTAGGCACCACAGCAGGGAGATTAGGGTTAGGCCCTAAGGGGGGAGGTTGGGATTAGGCAGTAAGGGGGGACGTTAGGGTTAGGCTACAGGAAGGGAGGGTTAGGCAGTAAGGGGGGAGGTTAGGGTTAGGCAGTAAGGGGGGAGGTTAGGGTTAGGCTACAGGAAGGGAGGGTTAGGGTTAGGCAGTAAGGGGGGAGGTTAGGGTTAGGCAATAAGGGGGGAGGTTAGGGTTAGGCTGCAGGAAGAGAGGGTTAGGCAGTAAGGGGGGAGGTTAGGCTTAGGCTGCAGGAAGAGAGGGTTAAGCAGTAAGGGGGGAGGTTAGGGTTAGGCTACAGGGAGGGAGGGTTAGGCAGTAAGGGGGGAGGTTAGGGTTAGGCTGCAGGAAGAGAGGGTTAGGCAGTAAGGGGGAGGTTAGGGTTAGGCTGCAGGAAGGGAGGGTTAGGCAGTAAGGGGGGAGGTTAGGGTTAGGCTGCAGGAAGAGAGGGTTAAGCAGTAAGGGGGAGGTTAGGGTTAGGCTGCAGGAAGAGAGGGTTAAGCAGTAAGGGAGGAGGTTAAGGTTAGGCTACAGGAAGGGAGGATTAGGCAGTAAGGGGGGAGGTTAGGGTTAGGCTGCAGGAAGAGAGGGTTAGGCAGTAAGGGGGGAGGTTAGGGTTAGGCTACAGGAAGAGTGGGTTAGGCAGTAAGGGGGGAGGTTAGGGTTAGGCAGTAAGGGGGGAGCTTAGGGTTAGGCTACAGGAAGGGAGGGTTAGGCAGTAAGGGGGAAGGTTAGGGTTAGGCAGTAAGGGGGAGGTTAGGGTTAAGCAGTAAGGGGGTGGGTTAGGCAGTAAGGGGGGAGGTTAGGGTTAGGCAGTAAGGGGGGAGGTTAGGGTTAGGCAGTAAGGGGGAGGTTAGGGTTAGGCAGTAAGGGGGGAGGTTAGGGTTAGGCAGTAAGGGGGAGGGTTAGGCAGTAAGGGGGGAGGGTAGGGTTAGGCTGCAGGAAGAGAGGGTTAGGCAGTAAGGGGGGAGGTTAGGGTTAGGCTACAGGAAGGGAGGGTTAGGCAGTAAGAGGGGAGGTTAGGGTTAGGCAGTAAGGGGGGAGATTAGGGTTAGGCTGCAGGAAGGGAGGGTTAGGGTTAGGCAGTAAGGGGGGAGGTTAGGGTTATGCAGTAAGGGGGGAGGTTAGGTTCAGGCAGTAAGGGGGGAGATTAGGGCTAGGCTGCAGGAAGAGAGGGTTAGGCAGTAAGGGGGGAGGTTATGGTTAGGCTGCAGGAAGAGAGGGTTAGGCAGTAAGGGGGGAGGTTAGGCAGTAAGGGGGAAGGTTAGGGTTAGGCTACAGGAAGAGAGGGTTAGGCAGTAAGGGGGGAGGTTAGGGTTAGGCTACAGGAAGGGAGGGTTAGGCAGTAAGAGGGGAGGTTAGGGTTAGGCAGTAAGGGGGGAGATTAGGGTTAGGCTGCAGGAAGGGAGGGTTAGGGTTAGGCAGTAAGGGGGGAGGTTAGGGTTAGGCAGTAAGGGGGGAGATTAGGGCTAGGCTGCAGGAAGAGAGGGTTAGGCAGTAAGGGGTGAGGTTATGGTTAGGCTGCAGGAAGAGAGGGTTAGGCAGTAAGGGGGGAGGTTAGGCAGTAAGGGGGAAGGTTAGGGTTAGGCTACAGGAAGAGAGGGTTAGGCAGTAAGGGGGGAGGTTAGGCAGTAAGGGGGAAGGTTAGGGTTAGGCTACAGGAAGAGAGGGTTAGGCAGTAAGGGGGGAGGTTAGGCAGTAAGGGGGGAGGTTATGGTTAGGCTGCAGGAAGAGAGGGTTAGGCAGTAAGGGGGGAGGTTAGGCAGTAAGGGGGGAGGTTAGGAAGTAAGGGGGAAGGTTAGGGTTAGGCTACAGGAAGAGAGAGTTAGGCAGTAAGGGGGGAGGTTAGGCAGTAAGGGGGGAGGTTAGGCAGTAAGGGGGAAGGTTAGGGTTAGGCTGCCGGAAGGGAGGGGGAGGGTTAGGGGGCTGGAAGGAACACCCTTAATTCACCCCTGTTGGGATTGCTGATGTCGGGGTTCTGGTGCTAGTATTATGACCCCCGGGATTCCGTGCGTCGCAGTTACATTATGAGCTACATCTTGTGTGAGGAAGAGGGGTCGCCGGTGTCTGGTAGGTGAAAGTCGGCAGTCAGTAATCAGCCAGTGGGTTACCGTGTGTCACATACAGCGCCTCATATAACAGGATCCGTGATCGCGGCAGTGCGGGATGACAAATGATCTGGGATGTTTTTTTAAAGCGGAAATCATTTACAAAGCGTGATTTTGGCGGGTGAAATATTGGCGCTTTAAAAATAATTCCAAGATCATTCGGCATCCCGCACCGCCGGCAAACACGGATCCCGTTACACGAGCTCCTATAGCCTGCGATCAGAGGAGCGAGAAACCCCCACAACGCCGTGTACCTGTGAGACGTGCCGCCTGTATATACTGATGAGGTCGCCGGCAGCGGGGATTTCCTGTGAGCACAATGAGCCCCATAGGGTGTCACAGAGGACATTGCTGCATCATACAGTGATACTGAGCACCTGAGCATGGTGTAACGCCTCCCTGACCTCACACATGACCCCTCTGTAATAGTGACGCCGGGGGTACCGCAGACAGGCCAGTCCCTGAGCAGGTGCTGATGGCGGGTTACATACAGGATCACTTACCTCAGGGGTCCCCGAGATTCTCCAGCTCCACTCTCCGCCATGCTGCCCTCCGGGTCTCTTCACAAACTCAGTGCTCAGCGTGTAGCCTTTATCTCTGATCTCCTGAACCCCGAAATTCACACCGTCGTGCATGAGCCACCCGTACCGCGCCAGCCCGTCACCCTGCTCACACGTGTGTCGTAGGGAGGGGGATCCGGACTGAGACAGCCACATCAACCCTGGTGACAGACAAAGGACAGAAGATGTCACAGCGGAGGGGAGAGCGAGGGCCACAGCGGAGGGGGGGGGAGAGAGAGAGAGAGAGAGAGAGAGAGAGAGAGAGGAAGCCACAGCAGAGGGGGGAGAGAGAGAGAGAGGAAGCCACAGCGGAGGGGGGGGGACAGAGAGAGAGAGAGAGGAAACCACAGCGGAGGGGAGAGAGAGAGCGGAAACCACAGCGGAGGGGAGAGAGAGAGCAGAGGCCACAGCCAGGGGGAGAGAGATCGGAAGCCACAGCGGAGGGGAGAGAGCGGAGGCCACAGCGGAGGGGAGAGCGCGGAAACCACAGCGGAGGGGGGGGGGGGAGAGCGGAAACCACAGCGGAGGGGGGGGGGGAGAGCGTAAACCACAGCGGAGGGGGGGGGGGGGGGGAGCGGAAACCACAGCGGAGGGGGGGGAGAGAGCGGAAACCACAGCGGAGGGGGGGGGGGGAGCGGAAACCACAGCGGAGGGGGGGGGGGAGAGCGGAAACCACAGCGGAGGGGGGGGAGAGAGCGGAAACCACAGCGGAGGGGGGGGGGGGGAGAGCGGAAACCACAGCGGAGGGGAGAGAGAGAGCGGAAACCACAGCGGAGGGGAGAGAGAGAGCGGAAACCACAGCGGAGGGGAGAGAGAGAGCGGAAACGACAGCGGAGGGGAGAGAGAGAGCGGAAACCACAGCGGAGGGGAGAGAGAGAGCGGAAACCACAGCGGAGGGGAGAGAGAGCGGAAACCACAGCGGAGGGGAGAGAGAGAGAGCAGAGGCCACAGCCAGGGGGAGAGAGATCGGAAGCCACAGCGGAGGGGAGAGAGCGGAGGCCATAGCGGAGGGGGGAGAGAGAGCGAGGGCCACAGCCAGGGGGAGAGCGGAGGCCACAGCCAGGGGGAGAGCGGAGGCCACTGCCGGTCGGGGGAGCGAGGGCCACAGCCGGGGGGGAGGGGGTGGGAGGAGAGCAAGGGCCACAGCGGAGATGGGAGAGAGAGCAAGGGCCACAGCAAAGGGGGGAGAGAAAGCGGAGACCACAGTGGAAGGGGGAGAGAGAGCGAGGGCCACAGCGAAGGGGGGAGAGAGAGCGGAAGCCACAGCCGGGGGGGAGGAGAGAGAGCGGAGGCCACAGCGGAGGGGAGAGAGAGCGGAAGCCACAGCCGGGGGGGGGGGGGGGGGGGGAGAGAGAGCGGAGGCCACAGCGGAGGGGAGAGAGAGCGGAAGCCACAGCGGAGGGGAGAGAGAGAGAGCGGAAACCACAGCGGAGGGGAGAGAGAGAGCAGAGGCCACAGCCAGGGGGAGAGCGGAGGCCACAGCCAGGGGTAGAGAGATCGGAAGCCACAGCCAGGGGGAGAGAGAGCGTAAGCCACAGCGGAGGGGAGAGAGCGTAAGCCACAGCGGAGGGGAGAGAGCGTAAGCCACAGCGGAGGGGAGAGAGCGTAAGCCACAGCGGAGGGGAGAGAGCGGAAG
Organism: Pseudophryne corroboree; assembly: GCF_028390025.1. Classification (NCBI taxonomy): domain Eukaryota; kingdom Metazoa; phylum Chordata; class Amphibia; order Anura; family Myobatrachidae; genus Pseudophryne; species Pseudophryne corroboree. The sequence continues at coordinate 1,245,391,840 of NC_086444.1, forward strand.
CCACAGCGGAGGGGAGAGAGCGGAAGCCACAGCGGAGGGGAGAGAGAGAGCGGAGGCCACAGCGGAGGGGAGAGAGAGAGCGGAGGCCACAGCGGAGGGGAGAGAGAGAGCGCAAGCCACAGCGGAGGGGGGAGAGAGAGCGCAAGCCACAGCGGAGGGGGGAGAGAGAGCGAGGCCCACAGCGGAGGGGGGGAGAGAGAGCGGAGGCCACAGCCAGGGGGAGAGCGGAGGCCACAGCCGGGGGGGGCGGGGGGGTGGGAGGAGAGCAAAGGGCACAGCGGAGGGGGGAGAGAGAGAGCGAGGGCCACAGCGGAGGGGGGAGAGAGAGCGGAGACCACAGTGGAAGGGGGAGAGAGAGGGGAGGCCACAGGGGGGAGAGAGCGACGGCCACAGCGAAGGGGGAGAGAGAGCGAGGGCCACAGCGTAGGGGGGAGAGAGAGCGGAGGCCACAGCCGGGGGGAGAGAGAGCGGAGGCCACAGCCGGGGGGAGAGAGAGCGGAGGCCACAGCCGGGGGGAGAGAGAGCGGAGGCCACAGCCAGGGGGAGAGAGAGGGTGGAGGCCACAGCTGAGGGTGGAGAAAGGGCGGAGGCCACAGCGGAGGGAGGAAAGAGAGAGAGGAGGCCACATCAGATGGGAGAGAGCGGAGGACATAGCAGAGGAGGGAGAGAGCGGAGGCCACAGCAGAGGAGGGAGAGAGCGGAGGCCACAGCAGAGGAGGGAGAGAGCGGAGGCCACAGCAGAGGAAGGAGAGCGGAGGCCACAGCAGAGGAAGGAGAGAGCGGAGGCCACGGCGGAAGGGGGAGGGAGGGCGGATGACACGGTGGAGGGTGGAGAGAGGACGGAGGCCACGGCAGAGAGATAGAGAAGCCACGGCGGAGGGGGGAGAGCGCGGAGGCCACGGCAGAGGGGGGAGAGAGAGCGGAGGCCACGGCGGAGGGGGGAGAGAGAGCTGAGGCCACGGCGGAGGGGGGGAGAGAGAGCGGAGGCCACGGCGGAGGGGGGAGAGAGAACGGAGGCCACGGCGGAGAGGGGAGAGAGCGGAGGCCACGGTGAAGGGGGGAGAAAGAGAGAGAGAGAGAGCGGAGGCCATGGCGGAGGGGGGTAGAGAGAATGGAGGCCACGGCGGAGGGGGGAGAGAGAGAATGGAGGCCACGGCGGAGGGGGGAGAGAGAGAACGGAGGCCACTGCATAGGGGGGAGAGAGAGAACGGAGGCCACGGCGGAGGGGGAGAGAGCGGAGGCCACGGCGGAGGGGGGGAGAAAGCGGAGGCCACGGCGGAGGGGGAGAACGAGGCCATGGCAGAGGGAGGAGAGAGCCGAGGCCACGGCGGAGGAAGGAGAGAACGGAGGCCACGACGGAGGGGGTAGAGAGAACGGAGGCCACGGCGGAGAGGGGAAAGAGAGCGGAGGCCACGGCGGAGGGGAAAAGAGAGCGGAGGCCACGGTGGAGGGGAAGAGAGAGAGCGGAGACCACGGCGGAGGGGGGAAAGAGAGCGGAGACCACGGCGGAGGGGGGAAGAGAGAGAGCGGAGGCCACGGCGGAGGGGGGAAGAGAGAGAGCGGAGGCCACGGCGGAGGGGGGAGAGAGAGAGAGCGGAGGCCACGGCGGAGAGAGAGCGGAGGCCACAGCGGAGGGGGGAGAGAGAGCGGAGGCCACAGCGGAGGGGGGAGAGAGAGCGGAGGCCACAGACAGGGGGAGAGGGAGGCCACAGCTGGAGGGAGAAGGAATGCACAGAAAGCAATGAGCAATTACCCATTAAATCCACCTCTGCATCACTGTACCTGTGACCACAGAACGTGGACTCCGCGTCTTCATGCCAAAGTATACTTGTGGTCTGTAGGAACCCCAGAACAGGTCCGGGGACACAGCGGGGGAGCTGCTGTTTGGGGGGAGGATGCGAAGAGAGGGATGTAGGGTCACCGGCCTCACAGCCAGACTCCATTTTACATAACTGTTGTATCCAAATGCACTTAGGCCAATAAGGCAAGACACAATGGCCACCAGGACTACGCGGTTCCCTCCCCGGGCTGGGGGCGGCACAGGTCTTCTGGCGGGAAGAGGAGGACGCTGCTCAGATCCAACATGACGCCTCCGCTCACGTGCCATTCTGCAGCCTAGAGGAGCATGGAAAACACTCATTACTGGCGCTCAGACCGGCCCCGGGGGTAAGTGCCCACAGGACCTTAAGTTACCCCTCCGGTAACAATGAGGAACAGACACCTACAGCAGACTAAAAGGCATTATATCAGGTGTGCTATGCAGTATGTAATAATGTGTTATAGGTAATATAGAGGAGAGTTATGGTAGACGTACCCTTGTTTTCTCTCTTTATTCTAAGTTCATAGGGTCCACAGGGAACATTGGGGTTGTAGTGGTGGATAAGAATCCGGGCACCAAACAGTTAAAGCTTTCAGCTGTCCCAGAATGCTCGGCTCCACTCCCCTATAACCCCGCCTCCATGCTCAGGAAATCGGTTTTAATAACCAGCTCAAAGCAGGAAGAGGACAGGAAAGAAGAAAGATATTTACACATAGGAACACATTCTCACAGACAGGAGAAAGGAACCAGAGGCCAAACCCCCAAAAATCCAGAGAGGCCAGGTGCGTCAGAGTGGGCGACCTGTGGATCCTATGAACTTCGAGGAAAGAGAGTTAACAAAAATTAAGTCTACCATAACTCTTGTTTTCTTCATCAGGGTTTATAGGTTCCACAGGGAACATCGAGGATGTCCTAAAGAAGTACTTCAAGGGAATGGACACGCCTGAGAGGATGTAAGAATCCAGCGTCCAAAGGAAGCATCCTGGGAGGTGAACGTATCGAAGGCATAAACCCTAAGAAACGTGTGGACCGAAAACCACGGAGCCGCCTTGTACAGTAGCTCGGAGGACGCAGCATGGCGGGCCGCCCATGAGGGTCCTACCGACCGAGTAGAATGGGCCAAAATTGAAGCTGGTACTGAAAGGTCAGCCTGGAACTGATAATGTTGGTTGCCAATAGCAACCAATGTGAAAGAGCAATAGGAATACGCCGATACACATCCTGTATATCCAGGGAATCCATGAAGTCCTCAGGTTAGAACTATTGAATGCAGGGTTTTCATTCGAAATGTGGAAACTTTCACAAACCTGTTTAAAGATTTGAGATTGAGAATAGGCCGGTGAGACCCGCTGGGTTTTGAACTAGGAACAGGGTCGAATAGCAGCCTCTGCCCCTTTGGGACTGAGGAACTGGCACTATCGCTCCGGAGTGTAGAAGTGAACTGACCACTTTCTGTTGAATTTGAGCCTTTTTCGGGTCTGATGGAAGACCCGTGGTGAAATATTGTGGAGAGGGGCGTCCCTTGAATGAGACGGCGTACCCGCGAGAGACTACTTCTTGCATCCAAGCGTCTGAAGTGGTCATGGTCCAAACTTGCGTGAAGTGCAGAAGTCAGCCTCCCACCTTGAGGCTCACCAGGGGGAGGCCTGCCCTGTCAGGCTGCAGGTTGACAAACTCCCAGGATTGCTTGGCCTTAGATGGTTTTTCAGTGTGTGTGTGGCTGCCTAGGGGGTGTAGTACATTATGCCAGCGGTCGGGCTCCCAGCGGCCAGCATACCGGCGCCGGAATCCCGACCGCTGGCATACCGACAGCTGGGCGAGCGCAAGTGAGCCCCTTGCGGGCTCGCTGCAGGCACAGTGGCGCGCTATCTATTCTCCCTCCAGGGGGGTCGTGGACCACCAAGAGGGAAAAAAATCTGTCGGTATTCCGGCGCCGGTATGCTGGTCGTCGGGAGCCCGGCCGCCGGCAAACTGAAGACCACCCCTGCCTAGGGAATGACTATCCTTTCGCTTTCCCTTGTGGGTGGAAGGAATGACAAGTGGTACTTTAAACCCGCAGGATTAGTCGGGGATAAAAAGTCCAAAGATGTCAAAATTTTATCTTGCTCTTCACCAAAGAGAATGTCACCCGTGAAAGGAGGAGTTTTCAGTTTTCTTGGAATCCAAATCCACCTTCTAAGAACATAGCCAGAAAATACGTTGTGCCAGCACAGAAGTAGAGGACATCTTTGCTGCTAAATCGCCAGCCTCAGATAAAGCTTCCACAGTGTAAGAAGACGCAGACTTGATAGTAGTCAGATACATCCTGCATTCATCCGGCATATCTAAAGGCAGTTCCTCTGCAATTGCCTGCACCCATGCTTCAATAGCCTTAGTGGCCCAGGAAGCTGCCACAGTGGGCCTATGTATAGCCCGTGAGCAAATAAATATATTTCAGACAGTTTTCTATACATCTATCTGTGGGTTCCTTCAGCGAGGAGACAGTGATAACAGGCAAAGTGGACAACACTAAAAGACGTGTGACATGAGAATCCACTGGAGGTGGAGTTTCCCACTTTGCACACACAGGTGCTGGTAAAGGATAGAGCGCCAGTGCACGCTTAGACAAAGGAAACTTTATACCTGGCATATTCCAAGGTTCCTGTCGGATTTTTATTAAATGTTCAGAATGGGGAAAATAAGATTTTAAACCTACCGGTAAATCTTTTTCTCCAAGTCCATAGAGGATGCTGGGGACTCCGTAAGGACCATGGGGTATAGACGGGCTCCGCAGGAGACATGGGCACTATAAAGAACTTTAGAATGGGTGTGCACTGGCTCCTCCCTCTATGCCCCTCCTCCAGACCTCAGTTAGAGAACTGTGCCAAGAGGAGACGGACAGTACGAGGAAAGGATTTTTGTTAATCTAAGGGCAAGACACATACCAGCCCACACCATCCACACCGTATAACATGGAATATACGCAACCAGTTAACAGTATGAACAAAACAGTATCATGCAAAGACTGATTTCAACTGTAACATAACCCTCATGTAAGCAATAACTATATACAAGCCTTGCAGAAAGTAGTCCGCACTGGGACGGGCGCCCAGCATCCTCTACGGACTAGGAGAAAAAGATTTAATGGTAGGTTTAAAATCTTATTTTCTCTTACATCCTAGAGGATGCTGGGGACTCCGTAAGGACCATGTGGTTTATACCAAAGCTCCAGACCGGGCGGGAGAGTGCGGATGACTCTGCAGCACCGATTGAGCAAATGCGAGGTCCTCATCAGCCAGGGTATCAAACTTATAGAACTTTGCAAAAGTGTTTGAACCCGACCAAGTAGCTGCTCGGCAAAGCTGTAAAGCCGAGACGCCTCGGGCAGCCGCCCAAGAAGAGCCCACCTTCCTAGTGGAATGGGCCTTTACCGAATTTGGTTACAGCAATCCAGCCGTAGAATGAGCCTGCTGAATCGTGTTACAGATCCAGCAAGCAATAGTCTGCTTCGAAGCAGGAGCGCCAACTTTGTTGGCTGCATACAGGACAAACAGTGCTTCTGTTTTCCTAACCCGAGCCGTCCTGGCTACATACACTTTTAAGGCCCTGACTACATCCAGGGACTTGGGAGTCCTCCAAGTCACCCGTAGCCACAGGCAGCACAATAGGTTGGTTCATATGAAAAGATTTAACTACCTTGGGCAAAAATTGAGGACGAGTCCTCAACTCCGCTCTATCCACATGGAAAATCAGATAGGGGCTCTTGTGAGACAAGGCCGCCAATTCGGACACCCGCCTAGCAGATGCCAAGGCCAACAACATGACCACCTTCCAAGTGAGAAATTTTAATTCAACCGTTTGAAGCGGTTCAAAACCAGTGAGAGTTTAGGAACCGTAACACAACGTTAAGGTCCCATGGTGCCACTGGGGGCACAAAAGGAGGCTGGATGTGCAGCACTCCCTTTACAAAAGTCTGGACTTCTGGGAGAGAAGCCAATTCCTTCTGAAAGAATATAGATAGGGCCGAAATCTGAACCTTAAAGGAGCCTAACTTCAGGCCCATATCCACTCCTGTCTGTAGAAAGTGGAGAAAACGGCCCAGATGGAAATCTTCCGTAGGAGCATTCCTGGCTTCACACCAAGATACATACTTCCTCCAGATACGGTGATAATGTTTCGTCGTCACCTCCTTCCTAGCCTTTATCAGAGTAGGGATGACTTCTTCCGGAATACCTTTCCCAGCTAGGATTCGGTGTTCAACCGCCATGCCGTCAAATGTAACCGCGGTAAGTCTTGGAACACGCAGGGCCCCTGCTGCAACAGGTCCTCCCTGAGAGGAAGAGGCCACGGATCTTCTGTGAGCATTTCCTGAAGATCTGAATACCAGGCCCTTCGAGGCCAATCTGGAACAATGGCCCTCATTCCGAGTTGATCGGTCGCAAGGCGAATTTAGCAGAGTTACACACGCTAAGCCGCCGCCTACTGGGAGTGAATCTTAGCTTCTTAAAATTGCGACCGATGTATTCGCAATATTGCGATTACTAACTACTTAGCAGTTTCAGAGTAGCTTCAGACTTACTCTGCCTGTGCGATCATTTCAGTGCTTGTCGTTCCTGGTTGACGTCACAAACACACCCAGCGTTCGCCCAGGCACTCCCACCGTTTCTCCGGCCACTCCTGCGTTTTTTCCGGAAACGGTAGCGTTTTCAGCCACACGCCCCTGAAACGCCGTGTTTCCGCCCAGTAACACCCATTTCCTGTCAATCACATTACGATCGCCGGAGCGATGAAAAAGCCGTGAGTAAAAATACTTTCTTCATAGTAAAGTTACTTGGCGCAGTCGCAGTGCGAACATTGCGCATGCGTACTAAGCGGATTTTCACTGCGATGCGATGAAAAATACCGAGCGAACAACTCGGAATGAGGGCCAATGAGTATTGTCTGCCCTCTTTTTCGTCTTATGATTCACAATATTTTTGAGATGAGAGTTAGAGGAGGGAACACATTTAGACCGACTGAAACACCCATGGTGTCACCAGAGCATCTACCGCTACTGCCTGAGGGTCCCTTGACCTGGCACAATACCTCCGAAGCTTCTTGTTGAGGCGTGACGCCATCATGTCTATTTGAGGAAGTCCCCAATGACTTGTTATCTCTGCAAAAACTTCTTGATGAAGTCCCCACTCTCCTGGATGGAGATCGTGCCTGCTGAGGAAGTCTGCTTCCCAGTTGTCCACTCCCGGAATGAAGACTACTGACAGAACGCTTACGTGATTTTCCGCCCAGCGAAGAATCCTGATGGCTTCCACCATTGCCACTCTGTTCCTTGTCCCGCCTTGGCGGTTTACATGAGCCACGGCTGTGACGTTGTCCGATTGAATTAGAACCGGTAGGTCGCGAAGAAGATTCTCCGCTTCTCGTAGGCCGTTGTATATGGCCCTCAATTCCAGTACGTTGATGTGTAGACAAGCCTCCTGGCTTGACCATAGTCCCTGAAAATTTCTTCCTTGTGTGACTGCTCCCCATCCTCGGAGGCTCGCGTCCGTGGTTACCAGAACCCAGTCCTGAATGCCGAACCTGCGACCCTCTAGAAGGTGAGCACTCTGCCGCCACCACATGAGAGACACCCCGGCCCTGGGGGACAGGCTTATCTTCTGATGTATTTGTAGATGGGACCCGGACCACTTGTCCAGAAGGTCCCACTGAATTGTCCTCGCATGGAACCTGCCGAAGGGGATGGCCTCGTAGGCTGCCACCATTTTCCCCAGAACTCGAGTGCATTGCTGAACAGACACTCTTTTTGGTTTTAGCAGGTCTCTGACCATGTTCTGGAGGTCCTGGGCTTTTTCCATTGGGAGAAAAACCCTCTTCTGTTCCGTGTACAGAATCATGCCTAGAAATGATAGTCGAGTCGTTGGAATCAATTGTGACTTTGGCAGATTTAGAATCCAACCGTGCTGTTATAGCACTCTCAGGGAGAGCGACACGCTTTTCAGCAATTGATCTCTCGATCTCGCTTTTATCAGGAGATCGTCCAAGTATGGGATAATTGTGACTCCCTGCCTGCGCAGGAGCACCATCATCTCCGCCATCACCTTGGTGAAAATCCTCGGGGCCGTGGAAAGCCCAAACGGCAACGTCTGAAACTGGTAATGACAGTCCTGTACAGTGAATCTCAAATACTCCTGATGAGGAGGATATATGGGGACATGAAGGTAGGCATCCTTTATGTCTAGTGACACCATAAAATCCCCCCCTTCCAGGCTGGAGATCACTGCCCGGAGCGATTCCATCTTGAATTTGAACTTTTTCAAGTACAGGTTTAGGGATTTTAGATTTAAAATGGGTCTGACCAAGCCATCCGGTTTCGGGACCACGAACAGGGTTGAATAGTACCCTTTAACGTGTTGGACTAGGGGAACCTTGATAATCACTTGCTGTTGACGGGTGGTCTTCTGGTTACCGGCGGTCGGGCTCCCGGCGCTCAGTATACCGGCGCCGGGAGCCCGACAGCCCGACACTTATTTTCCCTCGTGGGGGTCCACGACCCCCATAGAGGGAGGATAAAATAGTGTGGCGCGCGTAGCGCGCCACCGTGCCCGTAGCGTGGCGAGCGCAGCGAGCCCGCAAGGGGCTCATTTGCCCTCGCCACACTGTCGGTAAGCCGGCGGTCGGGCTCCCGGTGCCGGTATGCTGGTCGCCGGGAGCCCGACCGCCGGCCAGCCGTAGTGAACCCGCTGTTGACACAGCTTTTGAATTGCAGCTAACACTATTTCCCTCTCTGGGAGAGCAGCTGGCAAGGCCGACTTGAAAAATCGGCGAGGAGGCACCTATTCGAATTCCAGTTTGTAGCCTTGGTATACAATTTCCATCGCCCAAGGATCCACGTCTGACAGAACCCAGACCTGGCTGAAGAGTCGAAGACGTGCCCCCACCGGTGCGGACTCCCTCAGTGGAGCCCCAGCGTCATGCGGTGGATTTAGTAGAAGCCGGGGAGGACTTCTGCTCCTGGGAACTAGCTGTAGCAGGCGTTCTTTTCCCTCTACCCTTACCTCTGGCGAGGAAGGATGAGCCCCGACCTCTTCTGGACTTATGCGACCGAAAGGACTGCATCTGATATTGTGGAGTTTTCTTTTGCTGTGGGGGAACAAAAGGCAAAAAAATAGATTTACCCGCGGTAGCTGTGGAAACCAGGTCCGCGAGACCTTCCCCAAATAAAACCTCACCCTTGAAGGTAAAACCTCCATATGCCTCTTGGAGTCGGCATCACCCGTCCATTGGCGGGTCCACAGGGCTCGCCTAGCCGAAATCGCCATGGCGTTGGCTCTCGAACCTAGCAGCCCAACGACTCCCTGAGCGTCTCTCATATATAAGACTGCGTCTTTAATGTGACTTAAGGTCAATAAAATGGTATCCCTATCTAGGGTATCAATGTCAGCTGACAAGGTATCTGTCCAAGCTGCTATTGCGCTACATACCCATGCCGATGCTATTGCCGGTCTGAGTAAAGCACCCGTATGCGTACAAATAGATTTTAAGGTAGTTTCCTGTCTGCGATCAGCAGGATCCTTGAGGCTGCCGTGTCTGGAGACGGTAGCGCCACCTTCTTGGACAAGCGCGTTAAAGCCTTGTCCACCCTGGGCGAGGATTCCAACCGTACCCTGTCCTGTGCAGGGAAAGGATACGCCATAATAATCCTCTTGGGAATCTGCAGTTTCTTGTCTGGAGTTTCCCAAGCTTTTTCAAATAACTCGTTCAGCTCCTGAGATGGGGGAAATGTTACCTCAGGTCTCTTTTCCTTATACATGCGCACCCTCGTGTCAGGGACAGAGGGGTCATCTGTGATATGCAAAACATCTTTTATTGCAATAATCATATAATGAATACTTTTGGCCACCCTTGGGTGTAACCTTGCATCATCGTAGTCGACACTGGAGTCAGAATCCGTGTCGGTATCAGTGTCTGCTATTTGGGATAGAGGATGTTTTGAGACCCTGAAGGGCCCTGTGACACAGTTAAAGCCATGGATTGACTCCCTGCTTTTTCCCTGGACTCTGCTTTGTCCATCCTTTTATGTAATAAGGTCATATTCGCATTTAAAACATTCCACATGTCCAACCAATCAGGTGTCGGCGTTGCCGACGGAGACACCATAATCATCTGCTACACCTCCTCCTTAGATGAGCCTTCCGCTTCAGACATGCCGACACACTCGTACCGACACCCCCCCACACACAGGGATATATTCATATGGAGACAGTTCCCCAATAAGGCCCTTTGGAGAGACAGAGAGAGAGTATGCCAGCACACACCCAGCGCCAACTGACACTGGCAACAAAATTCCCAGATAAATAGCGCTTTTATATATAATTATCTGTATATAATACACTCACTGCACCTTACAAGTGCCCCCCCCCCCTCTTTTCTGCCCTGTGTCACCGTGTTCAGCAGGGGAGAGACCGGGGAGCCAGCTTCTCTGCAGTGCTCTGTGGAGAAAATGGCGCTGGTTAGTGCTGTGGGATCAAGTTCCGCCCCCCCAGCGGCGGGCTTCGGTCCCGCTCAATTTTGAAATACTGACGGGGGATTTTAACATCTACTGCCTCCGCAGCCTATATATGTCTTAGCCAGAGGTTTAATATTGCTGCCCAGGGCGCCCCCCCTGCGCCCTGCACCCATCAGTGCCTGCAGTGTGTGTTGTGTGTGGGAGCAATGGCGCGCAGCGTTAACTCAGAGAAGATCTGAAGTCTTCTGCCGCCTTTGAAGTCTTCTTTCTTCTTATATTCACCCGGCTTCTATCTTCCGGCTCTGTGAGGAGGACGGCGGCGCGGCTCTGGGACGAACGGCGAAGGGAGACCTGCGTTCCGACTCCCTCTGGAGCTAATGGTGTCCAGTAGCCTAAGAAGCAGAGCCTATCAGTTAAGTAGGTCTGCTTCTCTCTCCTCAGTCCCACGATGCAGGGAGCCTGTTGCCAGCAGTGCTCCCTGAAAATAAAAAACCTAACAAAATTCTTTTTTCAGAGAAACTCAGTAGAGCTCCCTGTAGTGCATCCAGTCTCCTCTGGGCACAAGATCTAACTGAGGTCTGGAGGAGGGGCATAGAGGGAGGAGCCAGTGCACACCCATTCTAAAGTTCTTTATAGTGCCCATGTCTCCTGCGGAGCCCGTCTATACCCCATGGTCCTTACGGAGTCCCCAGCATCCTCTAGGACATAAGAGAAATTCTGTTTTAATTATCTTTTGCTTTTTAAACAATTCAATTTTCTTAGTAACAAGTGCGGGTTCCTCCTCATTAGAGAGTTGAAGGATGTTTAATAGCTGCCAAGAGGGCAGGGAAATCTACCAAAACGGTCCTCCCCAGCTGCTCAGGAGTCCGCATCAGAGAGAGGTGCATGCTCACCTTCCTCCTCAGATGACACGTCTGAGAGGACTGTGGATTGGGAGGATGAAGTAGACTGCTTAGAGCTGGCATGTCCAAACTGCGGCCCTCCAGCTGTTGAGAAACTACTCATCCCAGCATGCCCTGACACAGCTTTAGCATTCTCTGACAGCAAAACTGTGTCAGGGCATGCTGGGATATGTAGTTTCACAACAGCGGGAGGGCCGCAGTTTGGACATGCCTGGCTTAGAGGAACTGATTACACGTGTATGCCCAGTCAGAGCCTTTTGTCTAGTCAGAGTGTGCGTTAGCTGTTCCATCTGATTAGACAGGGTATCCGCCCAAGGCAGACTTACTATTAGCACTATATTAGGTGGTAGTGCCACAGAGGGCCCATTGTGGGCGTAAGGCGGCCTACCAGAGTACCTAATAATTTAGAGAAGGCCGCCCAGGGAGGCTCCTGTGTGGGGACAGGAGGTGTAAACTGACTAGGAGGAGTAGAACAGTTTAGAGAAGGCCGCCCAGGGTGGATCCTGTGTGGGGGCAGGAGGTATGGGCAGACTAGGAGGAGTATAACAGTGTAGAGAAGACCGGCCAGGGAGGATCCTGTGTGGGGGCAGGACATGTGGACTGACTAGGAGTATAATAGTTTAGAGAAGGCCGCCCAGGGAGGCTCCTGTGTGGGGGCAGGAGGTGTAGACTGACTAGGAGGAGTATAATAAGAATTTACTTACCGATAATTCTATTTCTCGTAGTCCGTAGTGGATGCTGGGGACTCCGTCAGGACCATGGGGAATAGCGGCTCCGCAGGAGACAGGGCACAAAAGCAAGCTTTTAGGATCACATGGTGTGTACTGGCTCCTCCCCCTATGACCCTCCTCCAAGCCTCAGTTAGGTACTGTGCCCGGACGAGCGTACACAATAAGGAAGGATCTTGAATCCTGGGTAAGACTCATACCAGCCACACCAATCACACCGTACAACTTGTGATCTGAACCCAGTTAACAGTATGATAACAAAGAAGTAGCCTCTTAAAAAAGATGGCTCACAACAATAATAACCCGATTTTTGTAACAATAACTATGTACAAGTATTGCAGACAATCCGCACTTGGGATGGGCGCCCAGCATCCACTACGGACTACGAGAAATAGAATTATCGGTAAGTAAATTCTTATTTTCTCTAACGTCCTAGTGGATGCTGGGGACTCCGTCAGGACCATGGGGATTATACCAAAGCTCCCAAACGGGCGGGAGAGTGCGGATGACTCTGCAGCACCGAATGAGAGAACTCCAAGTCCTCTTTAGCCAGAGTATCAAATTTGTAAAATTTTACAAACGTGTTCTCCCCTGACCACGTAGCTGCTCGGCAAAGTTGTAATGCCGAGACCCCTCGGGCAGCCGCCCAAGATGAGCCCACCTTCCTTGTGGAGTGGGCTTTTACAGTTTTAGGCTGTGGCAGGCCTGCCACAGAATGTGCAAGTTGAATTGTGCTACAGATCCAATGAGCAATCGTCTGCTTAGACGCAGGAGCACCCATCTTGTTGGGTGCATACAAGATAAACAACGAGTCAGATTTTCTGACTCCAGCTGTCCTTGAAATATATATTTTCAATGCTCTGACAACGTCCAGTAACTTGGAGTCCTCCAAGTCGCTAGTAGCCGCAGGCACCACAATAGGCTGGTTCAAGTGAAAAGCCGAAACCACCTTAGGGAGAAAATGAGGACGTGTCCGCAGTTCTGCCCTGTCCGAATGGAAAATCAGATATGGGCTTTTGTACGATAAAGCCGCCAACTCTGAAACTCTCCTGGCTGAAGCCAGGGCCAATAGCATGGTTACTTTCCATGTAAGATACTTCAAATCTACCAATCTGAGAGGCTCAAACCAATGAGATTTGAGAAATTCCAAAACTACGTTTAGATCCCACGGTGCCACTGGAGGCACAATTGGGGGTTGTATATGTAGTACACCCTTAACAAAAGTTTGTACTTCAGGCACTGAAGCCAATTCTTTCTGGAAGAAGATTGATAAGGCCGAAATTTGAACTTTAATAGACCCCAATTTGAGGCCCATAGACAATCCTGCCTGCAGGAAATGTAGGAATCGACCCAATTGAAATTCTTCCGTTGGGGCCTTCTTGGCCTCACACCACGCAACATATTTTCTCCAAATGCGGTGATAATGTTGTGCGGTCACTTCCTTCCTAGCTTTAATCAAGGTAGGAATAACTTCCTCTGGAATGCCCTTTTCTTTTAGAATCCGGCGTTCAACCGCCATGCCGTCAAACGCAGTCGCGGTAAGTCTTGGAACATACAAGGTCCCTGCTGAAGCAGATCCCTTCTTAGAGGTAGAGGCCACGGATCTTCCGTGAGCATCTCTTGAAGTTCCGGATACCAAGTTCTTCTTGGCCAATCCGGAGCCACTAGTATTGTTCTTACTCCCCTTTTCCGTATAATTCTCAGTACCTTTGGTATGAGAGGCAGAGGAGGAAACACATACACTGACTGGTACACCCACGGTGTTACCAGAGCGTCCACAGCTATTGCCTGAGGGTCTCTTGACCTGGCGCAATATCTGTCCAGTTTTTTGTTGAGGCGAGACGCCATCATGTCCACCTTTGGTTTTTCCCAATGGTTCACAATCATGTGGAAAACTTCCGGATGAAGTCCCCACTCTCACGGGTGAAGGTCGTGTCTGCTGAGGAAGTCTGCTTCCCAGTTGTCCACTCCCGGGATGAACACTGCTGACAGTGCTATGACATGATTTTCCGCCCAGCGAAGAATCCTTGCAGCTTCTGTCATTGCTCTTCTGCTTCTCGTGCCGCCTTGTCTGTTTACGTGGGCGACTGCCGTGATGTTGTCCGACTGGATCAACACCGGCTGACCCTGAAGCAGCGGTTTCGCCAAGCTTAGAGCATTGTAGATCGCTCTTAGCTCTAGTATATTTATGTGAAGAGACGTCTCCAGGTTTGACCATACACCCTGGAAGTTTCTTCCCTGTGTGACTGCTCCCCAGCCCCGTAGGCTGGCATCCGTAGTCACCAGGACCCAGTCCTGTATGCCGAACCTGCGGCCCTCTAACAGATGGGCACTCTGCAACCACCACAGGAGAGACAACCTTGTCCTTGGTGACAGTGTTATCCGCTGATGCATGTGCAGATGCGATCCGGACCATTTGTCCAGCAGATCCCACTGAAATATTCGTGCATGGAATCTGCCGAATGGAATTGCTTCGTAAGAAGCCACCATCTTTCCCAGGACTCTTGTGCATTGATGTACTGACACATTTCCTGGTTTTAGGAGGTTCCTGACAAGTTCGGATAACTCCCTTGCTTTCTCCTCCGGGAGAAACACCTTTTTCTGAACCGTGTCCAGAATCATTCCCAGGAACAGCAGACGTGTTGTCGGGGACAATTGAGATTTTGGAAGATTCAGAATCCACCCGTGTTGTTGAAGCACTACTTGGGTTAGTGCTACACCGACTTCCAGCTGTTCTCTGGACTTTGCCCTTATCAGGAGATCGTCCAAGTAAGGGATAATTAATACGCCTTTTCTTCGTAGAAGAACCATCATTTCGGTCATTACCTTGGTAAAGACCCGAGGTGCCGTGGACAAACCAAACGGCAGCGTTTGAAACTGATAATGACAGTCTTGTATCACGAACCTGAGATACCCTTGGTGTGAGGGGTAAATTGGGACATGCAGATAAGCATCTTTTATGTCCAGGGACACCATGAAGTCCCCTTCTTCCAGATTCGCTATCACTGCTCTTAGTGACTCCATCTTGAACTTGAATTTCTGTATGTACAGGTTCAAGGATTTCAGATTTAGAATAGGTCTTACCGAACCGTCCGGCTTCGGTACCACAAATAGTGTGGAATAATACCCCTTTCCCTGTTGTAGGAGGGGTACCTTGACTATCACCTGCTGAGAATACAGCTTGTGAATGGCTTCCAATACCGTCGCCCTTTCTGAGGGAGACGTTGGTAAAGCAGACTTTAGGAAACGGCGAGGGGGAGATCTTTCGAATTCCAACATGTAACCCTGAGATACTATCTGCAGGATCCACGGGTCCACCTGTGAGCGAGCCCACCGATTGCTGAAAATCTTTAGTCGACCCCCCACCGCTCCTGAGTCCGCTTGTAAAGCCCCAGCGTCATGCTGATGGCTTTGTAGAACCCGGGGCGGGCTTCTGGTCCTGGGCAGGGGCTGCTTGCTGCCCTCTCTTACCCTTTCCTCTGCCTCGTGGCAGATAAGACTGTCCTTTTGCCCGCTTGTTTTTATAGGAGCGAAAGGACTGCGGCTGAAAAGACGGTGTCTTTTTCTGTTGGGAGGGGGTCTGAGGTAAAAAAGTGGATTTGCCGGCAGTTGCCGTGGCCACCAGATCCGATAGACCAACCCCAAATAATTCCTCTCCTTTATATGGCAATACTTCCATATGCCTTTTGGAATCCGCATCACCTGACCACTGTCGCGTCCATAAACTTCTTCTGGCAGATATGGACATCGCACTTACTCTCGATGCCAGAGTGCAAATATCCCTCTGAGCATCTCGCATATAAAGAAACGCATCCTTTAATTGCTCTAGAGTCAATAAAATACTGTCCCTATCCAGGGTATCAATATTTTCAGTCAGGGAATCCAACCACACTACCCCAGCACTGCACATCCAGGCTGAGGCTATTGCTGGTCGGAGTATAACACCAGTATGCGTGTATATACTCTTCAGGGTAGTTTCCAGCCTCCTATCTGCTGGATCCTTGAGGGCGGCCGTATCTGGAGACGGCAACGCCACTTGTTTTGATAAACGTGTGAGCGCTTTATCCACCCTAGGGGGTGTTTCCCAGCGCGCCCTAACCTCTGGTGGGAAAGGGTATAATGCCAATAACTTCTTAGAAATTAGCAGTTTTCTATCTGGGTTAACCCACGCTTCATCACACACGTCATTCAATTCCTCTGATTCTGGAAAAGCTACAGGTAGTTTTTTCACCCCCCACATAATACCCCTTTTTGAGGTACCTGCAGTATCAGAGATCTGCAAAGCCTCCTTCATTGCCGTGATCATATAACGTGTGGCCCTATTGGAAAATACGTTTGTTTCTTCACCGTCGACACTAGATTCATCTGTGTCGGTACCTGTGTCGACTGACTGAGGTAAGGGACGTTTTACAGCCCCTGACGGTGTCTGAGACGCCTGAGCAGGTACTAACTGGTTTTCCGGCCGTCTCATTTCGTCAACTGACTTTTGTAATGTACTAACATTATCACGTAATTCCATAATTAAAGCCATCCATTCCGGTGTCGACTCCCTAGGGGGTGACATCACCATTACCGGCAATTGCTCCGCCTCCACACCAACATCGTCCTCATACATGTCGACACACACGTACCGACACACAGCAGACACACAGGGAATGCTCTTATCGAAGACAGGACCCCACCAGCCCTTTGGGGAGACAGAGGGAGAGTTTGCCAGCACACACCAAAAGCGCTATAAAATGTATATAAACAACCCTAAAAGGTGTTGTTTTTGTTATATGCGCTTTAAATATATAAATATCGCCAAAATATGCCCCCCTTCTCTTTGTTACCCTGTTTCTGTAGTGCAGTGCAGGGGAGAGTCCTGGGAGCCTTCCTCACAGCGGAGCTGAGCAGGAAAATGGCGCTGTGTGCTGAGGAGAATAAGCCCCGCCCCCTTTTTGGCGGGCTTTTCTCCCGGGTTTTGAGATATCTGGCCTGGGTTAAATACATACATATAGCCTCAATGGCTATATGTGATGTATTCTTTGCCATCAAAGGTATTAAATATTGCTGCCCAGGGCGCCCCCAGCAGCGCCCTGCACCTTCCGTGACCGTTCAGTGTGAAGTGTGTAGCAACAATGGCGCACAGCTGCAGTGCTGTGCGCTACCTTCATGAAGGCTGAAGAGCCTTCTGCCGCCTGTTTCCGGACCCTCGATCTTCAGCATCTGTAAGGGGGATCGGCGGCGCGGCTCCGGGACGAACCCCAGGGTGACCTGTGTTCCAACTCCCTCTGAAGCTATGTCCAGTAGCCTAAGACTCCAATCCATCCTGCACGCAGGTGAGTTGAAAATCTCTCCCCTAAGTCCCTCGATGCAGTGAGCCTGTTGCCAGCAGGACTCACTGAAAATAATAAACCTAAAAACTTTTTCTAAGCAGCTCTTTAGGAGAGCCACCTAGATTGCACCCTGCTCGGACGGGCACAAAAACCTAACTGAGGCTTGGAGGAGGGTCATAGGGGGAGGAGCCAGTACACACCATGTGATCCTAAAAGCTTGCTTTTGTGCCCTGTCTCCTGCGGAGCCGCTATTCCCCATGGTCCTGACGGAGTCCCCAGCATCCACTAGGACGTTAGAGAAAACAGTTTAGAGAAGATCGCCCTGGGAGGCTCCTGTGTTGGGGCAGGAAGTGTGGACTGACTAGGTGGTGTATAACAGTGTAGAGAAGACCGCCCAGGGAGGCTCTTGTGTGGGGGCAGGACATGTGGACTGACTAGGAGTATAACAGTTTAGAGAAGGCCGCCCAGGGAGGCTCTTGTGAGGGGGCAGGACATGTGGACTGACTAGGAGTATAACAGTTTAGAGAAGGCTGCCCAGGGAGGCTCCTGTGTGGGTGCAGGACGTGTGGACTGACTAGAAGGTGTAGAGAAGTGTAGAGAAGGCCGTGTACAGTGTAGAGAAGGCCGCCCAGGGAGGCTCCTGTGTGGGGGCAGGAAGTGTGGACTGACTAGGAGAATAACAGTTTAGAGAAGACCGCCAAGGGAGGCTCCTGTGTGGGTGCAGGACGTGTGGACTGACTAGGAGGAGTATAACAGTTTAGAGAAGGCCGACCAGGGAGGATCCTGTGTGGGTGCAGGAGGTGTGGACTGACTAGAAGGTGTATAACAGTGTAGAGAAGACCGCCCAGGGAGGCTCCTGTGTGGGTGCAGGACGTGTGGACTGACTAGGAGGAGTATAACAGTGTAGAGAAGACCGCCCAGGGAGGCTCTTGTGTGGTGGCAGGAGATGTGGACTGACTAGGAGGAGTATAACAGTTTAGAGAAGACCGCCCAGGGAAGATCATATGTGGGGGCAGGACGTGCGGACTGACTAGGAGGAGTATAACAGTGTAGAGAAGACCGCCCAGGGAGGCTCCTGTGTGGGTGCAGGAGATGTGGACTGACTAGGAGGAGTATAACAGTGTAGAGAAGGCCGCCCAGGGAGGCTACTGTGTGGGGGCAGGAGATGTGGACTGACTAGGAGGTGTATAACAGTGTAGAGAAGGCCGCCCAGGGAGGCTCCTGTGTGGGTGCAGGAGGTGTGGACTGACTGGGAGGTGTATAACAGTTTGCACAGAGGCCATCCTGTACAACATTCTCCGCAGATAGCCCTGCTGAGGAAACTCTACATGAGAGTAACACAGGGGATTCTGCTATTTTGCGTCCTGTTTTGTTAGACATAGTAGGGAGACAATGTGGGCACTCTGAACACAATGATATACACAGTGCAGAATGTGGTATGTGACTGCACACAGCAGATACACACGGTGATAAAGAACCCTGGAAGCACCTGTGCCCTGGTACAGTACAGTGAAAAGAGAACTCGGACAGCAGAGCTAGCACACAGTCACAGTACCCTTTCCAGACCCACCCTGAGCGCCACCTCCCCTATGCTGCTCTTCCACCCCAGGTATACGTAGGGCCTGTTAAATAGGTGTTTTTAGCACCTAGACCTGTGCCCAATAACACCCTGGTGGTCTAGTGGAGTCCCTGTTCTGGGTCCGTCTCCCCAGACACGCCGCGGACCCAGAGAGGGAACCCTCTTCCCTGCCCCCCGTTGCCAGCCCGCAGTTCTGGGGTCCCCACAGCAAGCGGTACAAGTCGCCCTGTATGTCCCCTGCCACAAGTTCCCGTCTGAGTCCAAGCGGGAGTTTCGGCGCCAGCGGGGGGAGCAGCGGTGAAGTTACACTGAACTACACTGCTAACAGTCCAGGGGGGAAAAAAAATCACAAAAGTAAAAAGCTTTGGGGCTGCTACAGCCGCTCCCCGTCATGGTGCACCTGCATTCTGATTGGCTGAGCATGGAGGCGGGCTTATACAGGAGAGGAGCTGTGCATTCTGGGACAGCTGAAAGCTTTAACTGTTTGGTGCCCGGATTCTCATCCACCACTACAATCCCGATGTTCCCTGTGGAACCTATTAACCCTGATGAAGAAATATAATTTATAATAAAGTGCAATGAACAACGATGTGTAATATAACTTACAATGTGTAATAATATATAATGTGTGAGATTCGGTGTAACAATATATACTATAGCGTGTAATAATATATAACAATGTGTAATAAGGTGTAATATATATTACATGTCATAAAGTGTAATTATATACAATATAACGTGTAATAAAGTAATTATATATAGTATAATGTGTAATATAAAGTGTGAAAATGTGTTATAGTATAACGTGTAATAAGGTGTAATTATATATAGCACAACATGTAATAATATATAGTATAACGTGTAATAATATATAGTATAATGTGTAATAAGGTGTAATTATATATAGCACAACATGTAATATACAATGTAACATGTAATAATATATAGTATAACGTGTAATATACAATGTAACGTGTAATAATATATAGTATAATGTGTAATAAGGTGTAATAATATATAGTATAACGTGTAAATATACAATGTAACATGTAATAAGGTGCAATTATATATAGTTAAACGTCTAATACTATATAATATAACTTGTAAAAATATATAGTATAGTGTAATACAGTGTAATTATATATAGTATAACGTGTAATAATATATCATATAACGTGTTATAAGGTGTAATAATCTATATACTGTATATAAAAGGTAAATACCACTGACTGATAAAATCTGCTGAATCATAAGGACTAGGAATTTGACATTTGGACAGTAGCTTGCTTCTGTGAAAAATCCACTAAGGGATTTTTTTTTTTTTATTCCACCCATAAAGGGGTTAAAAGGGGTGAGGTGATTATTTGGAATTCCCCCCTCATAGAGGAGAGTTAAGACAGACCACCTAGCTGGTGCTATAAAGAATGCATGGTGCCGGTGATACCAAGTCGCGGAGGGGGGAGGATACAATGCTCTGTTCTAGACTTCCTTTCCAGTGGCAGTTGCAGAGCAGTCCATTATTCAAATAGTGGAGCCACATCAACTGACACCCCTAAACACCGTCAAACAGCGCTGGGTGTTGATCCCCTGTTTGAATAATGCACTGCTCTAAAACTGCCACTGGCAAGGCAGTCCAGCCTTTTTACCTCAAAGGAGGAGCTCTAAGGAGAGCGAGAAGCTAAGCAAGGAGCCCTGGGGCCCTTTGGAATAGTGTCAGCCTATCGCTGCACACCTTACATATATAACATACAGCGGGCGGATCATGGCCTGCCGTCCCAGCATTTACAGCACTGAGCAGGGTAGAGAAGGAGGCGGATTATTCTCCACAGCACCAGCCTTCTGACGGCATTAATCTGGGGAAGGCCCGCCTAGAGGTGTGGCCTGACAAAGATTGGCAGTGGTGGGCGGAGCATGTACTATTGTAAGTCTAATTGCTGATCTTCTGTGATAAACTAACCAGGTAACTTTAGATATATCCCTTAAATACCAGCGCTTTTCATCTTTTTGTTATTATACTTGAAATTCCGTAGCGAAGCACGGGTATTGCCAAGAGAAAGATGAGAAACATGAGACGGAACAATGCAGAAGAGCTGAAAGCCGCTACTGAAGCATCCGGGTCTTCCATAACATCTCAGCAGTGCCACCGGCTAATAGAATCCATGCCACGCCGCATTGAGGCAGTAATTCATGTAGAAGGGGCCCAAACCAAGTACTGAGTACATATGCATGATTATACTTTTCAGAGGGCCGACATATCTGGATTTAAAATCCTTTTTTTATTGATTTTATGCAATATTCTAATTTTCTGAGATTTTGGATTTGGGGTTTTCTTAAGCTGAAAGCCACAATCATCAAAATCATAACAAATAAAGGCTGAAATGTCTCACTTTGCATATAATGAGTCTATATCATATATTAATTTCACCTTTTAAGTTTAATTACTGAAATACATGAACTTTTGCATGATATTATAATTTTCCGAGTTTCACCTGTAGTATAACGTGTACTAATATATACCGGATCCTGGGAACCAACCCCTGGACAACTCTCCCTACTGGCTCCTTGGTACCTACCACTGGCCCCTGAACAACCCTCCCCACTTCCTCCTGGAAAACTGTCCACCCTACTGCATCCTGGGTACAGCAGTGTGGGATGGAGAAGGGGAGTACATAGAAGGGGAACAGAGATAACATATACTTAATTCACTGTAAATTATAACATTGGTCTTGTTATTTAATAGCCACACCTTGTATCGCCTTGACCATGGGTAACCAACCCCCCCCCCCCCCCCCCCCGGCTCCTAGACGACCCCCCCATACCCAGTGAAGTGAAGCTGCTGCAGAGTAGCCATCTGCCGGTAAGGGATGGAGTACCAGACACATGGACCATAAGGAAAGGGAGATGTGCCCCACAAGACATAGGAGAAGGAGAGGAAAAGCCCACGCCAGGGGCAGAGGAACTAGGATCTCTCCATATCACAGCTTGGGTTTCAGAGGGAGTCTAAACAGGTGCCAAGCTGACCCCATACCACTACCTTCCTGCAGAGGGCACTGGTGATCCCAGGCTGCCTGTCAGGAGGGTGTCAGGAAGGAACAGGAGTAGACTCAACTCCAACGTGATTGTGTGCTCCTGACAGGAGAGACCGGGGAGCAGACCAAGGAGAGAGTGCAGGATAAGGGGACAGGAGAGACCGGGGAGCAGACCAAGGAGAGAGTGCAGGATAAGTGGACAGGAGAGACCGGGGAGCAGGGACAGAGTGCGGGATAAGGAGACAGGAGAGACCGGGGAGCAGACCAAGGAGAGAGTGCAGGATAAGGGGACAGGAGAGACCGGGGAGCAGACCAAGGAGAGAGTGCAGGATAAGGGGACAGGAGAGACCGGGGAGCAGGGATAGAGTGCAGGATAAGGGGACAGGAGAGACCGGGGAGCAGACCAAGGACAGAGTACAGGATAAGGGGACAGGAGAGACCGCAGAGCAGACCAGGGACAGAGTGCGGGATAAGGGGACAGGAGAGACCGGGGAGTAGGGACAGAGTGCGGGATAAGGAGACAGGAGAGACCGGGGAGCAGGGACAGAGTGCGGGATAAGAGGACAGGAGAGACCGGGGAGCAGATCAGGGACAGAGTGCGGGATAAGGGGACAGGAGAGACCGGGTGTTAGGCGCCGGGGTCCGCTCGTCGGTGCGGCCCGGCGCCTAGCAACCAGGGACGCCGTGCGCGTACAGCCGCCGGCTCCCTGGCAACGCTAGACGCCGGGCGCACGGAGCCGCTCTGACCTTAGCAACGGGGACGCCACGTTCAGCCGCGTTCCCCGTTGCTGGGTCTGTCCTGATTACCTCATGGTGTGCTGGCCGTGCAGCATGCAAGCTGCACGGCATTTCAGTTGATTACCCTGTCTGGATTTTGATTGGAGGGTTCCTGAATAAAGGCACCCTCAGGACTCCTTACAGACGCCGGTGACAGCTTCCTGTTTGCCTGTGTCTGCTACAGAGAGCTTCCAGTCCTGCTCAATCCGGTTGTTCCTGTCCTCAGAGATCCTGTACTCGGAAGTTTGTCATCTGTTCCTGGAGTCTGACCGAGCACCTTTAACATCTTGTGGTGTTCGTGAGTCGCGGCTCAGCCGTGTGTTGCGGCTTGTCCGCTTACTGTTTATTATTTAGTTTACTTGTGTTCTGGAGCTTTTGCGGAGGATTCCGCTCCCACAGATCCACTCTGGTATCCAGCGGTGCTGGATAGGAGTAACGGATCAGGGGATCTTTGGTTGTCCTTTTCCCTGGCGGCTAGTCCGCACATACCTTTGGTTTAAGTTAGTTAGCTTGTAACCCCTGGCCTGGTTGCTTAGTCAGAGGGCCCCTTGTTATCACCCTGTCTCGGACTTCCCCTTGTCTCCCTTTAAGACCTGCAGGGGCATCGGGGTTGGGCAGACATAATCCGCCCTTCGAACGCGGCTGCCATGGGCTCAAGCAACCATAGTCTCGCAGGGGATTTCTGATAACACGGGCGAGACAACGGAGTTAGGGTGCCAGGGGTTACTAGGCTCTCCTGCTCCCACAACCAGCTTATTTTCCCTGTACTCAGACCTCTGCCATAAGATCTCCTCCGGTCTGGAGTACAGGAATCATAACATTATCACCGGCCAGACAAAAGAAAAAATTTTAATTAACAGGAGTTAATTTTTTCACTTATTCAGTTGGGAGATTTTGTCGGCCTCATGAATCCCGCCGGTATTGGGCCAAATCCTGGCCAGCTTCTAGTTAGTCAGATTCAAGAACTTACTCAGATGGTTCAGGATCTGTCCCTCCGGGTGAGGTCACAGGAAGATCTGTTACGGACTTCCCCGAGGGTCATCCCTGAACCAAAAATGCATCTGCCTGACCGTTTTTCTGGGGATAGAAAACAGTTTTTTAATTTTAAAGAGTCTTGTAAACTTTATTTTCGTTTAAGACCAGTCTCCTCAGGTACGGAGGCTCAGCGGGTTGGAATTATTATTTCTCTGCTTCAGGGGGATCCTCAGACCTGGGCTTTTAGTTTAAAGACAGACGATCCGGCCTTATCGTCTGTAGACGCCTTTTTAAAATCTTTAGGGCTATTGTATGACGACCCTGATAGAGAGGCGTCCGCTGAGAGTCAGTTGCGTGCTCTTAGACAGGGTAGGAATCCCGCAGAGAATTATTGTACGGAGTTTCGCCGTTGGTCGAACGACTGTGGATGGAATGACCCAGCTCTGCGCAGTCAGTTTCGCCTCGGCTTATCTGAATCTATAAAAGACAGTCTCCTTCAGTATCCCGCTCCTGAGACTCTCGATAAACTCATGGAGCTCTCTATTAAGATAGATCGTCGGCTCAGAGAGCGGAGGGCTGAAAAAGGGGCATCTGTCGGGTCTACTCCTTGTGTGCTTTCCATTCCTGTAGACATGGAGGAGCCTATGCAGATAGGTCTCTCCAAACTGTCTCCTGAAGAAAGAACCAGGAGGCAAAATTCTGGTCTTTGTTTATACTGTGGAGGTAAGGGACATTTTGCCCGTAGTTGTCCGAACAAATCGGGAAACTTCCTGACCAAGTGAATTGTGAGGGGGTTCACTTTGGTCTGCAGCTCATCTCCTCAAATAACTCACTGTTAGTTCCTGCTAAAGTTTGCTTTGGCAGCCTCTGTTCCTCGGTCTCTGCTTTTGTGGACAGTGGAGCTGCAGGGAACTTTATGGATTTAACATGGGCCAAGGCCTTAGGTATTCCTCAGTTAACCTTGGGTAGGTGTGTCACCATGCATGGTTTAGATGGGAGTCCCTTGTCCAATGGGGTTATTTCTCTAGGTACACCTCCTGTTTTACTCTCGGTGGGAGCCCTGCATTCTGAAAAGATTGAGTTTTTCCTTACTCATTGTCCAGCAGTTCCTGTGGTTCTGGGTCACCCTTGGCTGGCCTTTCATAATCCCATCATTGATTGGCAGTCGGGGGAGATCTTACAATGGGGTACCATCTGTAATAAAGAATGTATTACGCTTCCTATCCGAGTAGCTGCCGCCGTTCCTGCACCCATTCCTGAGGAATATCAGGATTTTGTTGACGTGTTTTCCAAGGGCAATGCGGATATTCTGCCTCCCCATAGGCCTTACGATTGTGCCATTGAGCTAATTCCTGGTGCCACGTTGCCTAAAGGAAGGTTATATGCATTGTCTGGTCCTGAAACTGTGGCCATGAATGAGTATGTGAAAGAAAGCCTTGGGAAAGGTTTTATCAGGCCATCTAAATCCCCTTTAAGTGCAGGTTTCTTCTTCGTAGAGAAGAAGGATGGTTCACTCAGACCCTGCATTGACTTTAGAGCTTTGAATAAAATCTCAGTAAAGAATACTTACCCTCTGCCGCTGATCTCTGTCCTCTTTGATCAGCTACGTTCGGCTGTGATTTTTTCTAAGATTGACCTTAGAGGAGCATATAACCTCATCAGAATCAAGTCAGGGGATGAGTGGAAAACGGCATTCAGTACTCAATCAGGCCACTATGAGTATCTGGTTATGCCATTCGGCCTGTCAAACGCTCCGGCAGTTTTCCAGGATCTCATTAATGATGTGCTCCGTGAATTTCTTGGAAGATTCGTTGTAGTCTACTTAGACGATATTTTGATATATTCTGACTCTGTAGAACAACATGTTACCCAGGTGCGTCAGGTGCTAAAGAAATTACGTGAAAATCACCTATATGCCAAACTGGAGAAGTGTGAATTTCATGTCACGGAGGTATCCTTTTTAGGGTACATTATTTCCCCTCGGGGATTCCGTATGGAACCAAAGAAGCTCCAAGCCATCCTTAGTTGGGCGCAACCCACCAACTTAAAAGCAATTCAGCGCTTTTTAGGGTTTGCGAACTACTATAGAAGATTTATTCACTCTTTCTCTGACCTAGTTGCTCCCATTGTGGCACTTACTAAGAAGGGAGCAGATCCTACCAATTGGTCATGTGAAGCTGAGTTATCTTTTCAGGCCTTGAAACAAGCCTTTGTCTCAGCCCCTGTCCTTAGACATCCCAACCCAGAATTGCCTTTCATTGTTGAGGTTGATGCCTCGGAGGTTGGAGTTGGGGCTATCCTTTCTCAGAAGGATCCAGATTCCCTTGAATTACATCCTTGTGCCTTTATGTCCAGGAAATTCTCATCTGCAGAATCCAACTACGATGTTGGTAACCGGGAATTGCTGGCTATTAAATGGGCTTTCGAGGAGTGGAGGCATTGGCTTGAAGGAGCGACCCATACCATTTCAGTTTTGACTGATCACAAAAATCTTCAATACATTGAATCTGCTAAACGACTGAATGCCCGGCAGGCTCGTTGGGCTTTATTTTTTACTCGTTTCAAATTCATTATCACCTTCAGGCCAGGTTCCAAGAATACTAAGGCAGATGCCCTGTCACGCAGTTTTCTTCCAGTTCAAGACAATAGTCCTGATACTCCCATACTTCCATCTTCAGTCATTCGGGCAGGCCTCACACAGGATGTATTTACCCAGTTAAAGCTGCTTCAACATCAAGCTC
Source organism: Pseudophryne corroboree (assembly GCF_028390025.1). Taxonomy (NCBI): domain Eukaryota; kingdom Metazoa; phylum Chordata; class Amphibia; order Anura; family Myobatrachidae; genus Pseudophryne; species Pseudophryne corroboree. The sequence continues at coordinate 1,245,418,190 of NC_086444.1, forward strand.
CTGGAAATACTCCTGCTGGTCGTCTTTTTGTCCCTGAGTTTTTGAGAGCTACTGTTTTGGCGGAGTTTCATGATAGCAAGGTTGCCGGGCATCCGGGAATCGCTAAGACTTTGGAATTAGTCTCCCGCTCAGTATGGTGGCCTGGTCTTTCCAAAGACATTAAAGAGTTTGTTTTTTCTTGTCAGGTCTGTGCACAGCATAAAGTTCCCCGTTCTTTGCCTATAGGTCAACTTATGCCCTTGAATGTTCCCCCTAGGCCATGGTCGCATATCTCCATGGATTTTGTGGTGGACCTCCCTCTGTCAGCCGGATGCCGAGTCATATGGGTGGTAGTGGACCGTTTTAGCAAAATGGCCCATTTCATTGCTCTTCCCCGATTGCCATCTGCCCAGGGATTGGCAGTCTTGTTCCTCCGCCATGTTTTCAGACTCCATGGCTTACCCACTGATATTGTTTCTGATAGGGGTCCACAATTCATTGCACAATTTTGGAAGTCTTTTTGTGCTTCGTTAAAGATGAAATTATCTTTAACGTCCGGTTATCATCCCCAATCCAATGGGCAGACTGAGCGAGTTAACCAATCTCTAAAACAATATTTGCGTTTGTACTCGGCCAAACTCCAAAATGACTGGTCTGAGTTTCTTCCTTTGGCGGAGTTTGCTTATAATAATGCCTGTCATTCCTCCACCAATGTGTCTCCATTTTTTGCAGTTTTTGGTTTTCACCCCAGAGCTGATTCATTTTTTCAACATTCCTCTGTCTCCTCTCTGGCCCTGACCTCTCATCTTAAACTTATTTGGAAAAAAGTGCACTTGGCTCTCAGAAAAGCAGCATTCCGGGAAAAAAGATTTTCTGACAGGCTCCGGCGGCCGTGCACTTTTAAAGTAGGAGACAGGGTGTGGTTGTCGACTCGCAATATTAAACTTCGACAAACCTCAGCCAGATTGGGTCCTAGATTTATTGGACCATTTCTCATTATCAAAAAAGTCAATCCAGTTGCTTTCCGGTTACGTTTACCAAAAACTTTACGGATCGGAAATACCTTCCATTGCTCATTACTGAAACCATATGTTTCGTCCAGTAGATTTCCTCGTAAAATATCTCAGGGGAGATCACCACTAAATGTACAGGGTCAGCAGGAGTTCTTGGTGGAGAAGGTTCTCGATTCCAAGTTGTCCCGGGGTCGGCTTTATTTTTTGGTACATTGGAGAGGTTATGGGCCAGAGGAAAGGTCTTGGGTCCTGGATGAGGATCTTCATGCCCCGAGGCTCAAAAGGGCATTTTTTCGAGAATTTCCTCAGAAACCCGGCTTTAGGGGTTCCTTGACCCCTCCTCAAGGGGGGGGTACTGTAAGGCGCCGGGGTCCGCTCGTCGGTGCGGCCCGGCGCCTAGCAACCAGGGTCGCCGTGCGCGTACAGCCGCCGGCTCCCTGGCAACGCTAGACGCCGGGCGCACGGAGCCGCTCTGACCTTAGCAACGGGGACGCCACGTTCAGCCGCGTTCCCCGTTGCTGGGTCTGTCCTGATTACCTCATGGTGTGCTGGCCGTGCAGCATGCAAGCTGCACGGCATTTCAGTTGATTACCCTGTCTGGATTTTGATTGGAGGGTTCCTGAATAAAGGCACCCTCAGGACTCCTTACAGACGCCGGTGACAGCTTCCTGTTTGCCTGTGTCTGCTACAGAGAGCTTCCAGTCCTGCTCAATCCGGTTGTTCCTGTCCTCAGAGATCCTGTACTCGGAAGTTTGTCATCTGTTCCTGGAGTCTGACCGAGCACCTTTAACATCTTGTGGTGTTCGTGAGTCGCGGCTCAGCCGTGTGTTGCGGCTTGTCCGCTTACTGTTTATTATTTAGTTTACTTGTGTTCTGGAGCTTTTGCGGAGGATTCCGCTCCCACAGATCCACTCTGGTATCCAGCGGTGCTGGATAGGAGTAACGGATCAGGGGATCTTTGGTTGTCCTTTTCCCTGGCGGCTAGTCCGCACATACCTTTGGTTTAAGTTAGTTAGCTTGTAACCCCTGGCCTGGTTGCTTAGTCAGAGGGCCCCTTGTTATCACCCTGTCTCGGACTTCCCCTTGTCTCCCTTTAAGACCTGCGGGGGCATCGGGGTTGGGCAGACATAATCCGCCCTTCGAACGCGGCTGCCATGGGCTCAAGCAACCATAGTCTCGCAGGGGATTTCTGATAACACGGGCGAGACAACGGAGTTAGGGTGCCAGGGGTTACTAGGCTCTCCTGCTCCCACAACCAGCTTATTTTCCCTGTACTCAGACCTCTGCCATAAGATCTCCTCCGGTCTGGAGAACAGGAATCATAACACCGGGGAGCAGACCAGGGACAGAGTGCGGGATAAGGGGACAGGAGAGACCGGGGAGCAGGGACAGAGTGCGGGATAAGGGGACAGAAGAGACCGGGGAGCAGATCAGGGACAGAGTGCAGGATAAGAGGACAGAAAGACCGGGGAGCAGACCAGGGACAGAGTGCGGGATAAGGGGACAGGAGAGACCGGGGAGCAGACCAGGGACAGAGTGCGGGATAAGGGGACAGGAGAGACCGGGGAGCAGACCAGGGACAGAGTGCGGGATAAGAGGACAGGAGAGACCGGGGAGCAGGGACAGAGTGCGGGATAAGAGGACAGGAGAGACCGGGGAGCAGGGACAGAGTGCGGGATAAGGGGACAGGAGAGACCGGGGAGTAGGGACAGAGTGCGGGATAAGAGGACAGGAGAGACCGGGGAGCAGACCAGGGACAGAGTGCGGGATAAGAGGACAGGAGAGACCGGGGAGCAGACCAGGGACAGAGTGCGGGATAAGAGGACAGGAGAGACCGGGGAGCAGACCAGGGATAGAGTGCGGGATAAGAGGACAGGAGAGACCGGGGAGCAGACCAGGGACAGAGTGCGGGATAAGGGGACAGGAGAGACCGGGGAGCAGGGACAGAGTGCGGGATAAGGGGACAGGAGAGACCAGGGAGCAGGGACAGAGTGCAGGATAAGGGGACAGAAGAGACCGGGGAGCAGGGACAGAGTGCGGGATAAGAGGACAGGAGAGACCGGGGAGCAGGGACAGAGTGCGGGATAAGGGGACAGGAGAGACCGGGGAGCAGGGACAGAGTGCGGGATAAGGGGACAGGAGAGACCGGGGAGCAGGGACAGAGTGCGGGATAAGGAGACAGGAGAGACCGGGGAGCAGGGACAGAGTGCGGGATAAGGGGACAGGAGAGACCGGGGAGCAGGGACAGAGTGCGGGATAAGGGGACAGGAGAGACCGGGGAGCAGGGACAGAGTGCGGGATAAGGGGACAGGAGAGACCGGGGAGCAGGGACAGAGTGCGGGATAAGGGGACAGGAGAGACCGGGGAGCAGGGACAGAGTGCGGGATAAGGGGACAGGAGAGACCGGGGAGCAGGGACAGAGTGCAGGATAAGGGGACAGAAGAGACCGGGGAGCAGGGACAGAGTGCGGGATAAGGGGACAGGAGAGACCGGGGAGCAGGGACAGAGTGCGGGATAAGGAGACAGGAGAGACCGGGGAGCAGGGACAGAGTGCGGGATAAGGGGACAGGAGAGACCGGGGAGCAGGGACAGAGTGCGGGATAAGGGGACAGGAGAGACCGGGGAGCAGGGACAGAGTGCAGGATAAGGGGACAGAAGAGACCGGGGAGCAGGGACAGAGTGCGGGATAAGAGGACAGGAGAGACCGGGGAGCAGGGACAGAGTGCGGGATAAGGGGACAGGAGAGACCGGGGAGCAGGGACAGAGTGCGGGATAAGGGGACAGGAGAGACCGGGGAGCAGGGACAGAGTGCGGGATAAGGAGACAGGAGAGACCGGGGAGCAGGGACAGAGTGCGGGATAAGGGGACAGGAGAGACCGGGGAGCAGGGACAGAGTGCGGGATAAGGGGACAGGAGAGACCGGGGAGCAGGGACAGAGTGCGGGATAAGGAGACAGGAGAGACCGGGGAGCAGACCAGGGACAGAGTGCGGGATAAGAGGACAGGAGAGACCGGGGAGCAGACCAGGGACAGAGTGCAGGATAAGAGGACAGGAGAGACCGGGGAGTAGGGACAGAGTGCGGGATAAGGAGACAGGAGAGACCGGGGAGCAGACCAGGGACAGAGTGCGGGATAAGTGGACAGGAGAGACCGGGGAGCAGACCAGGGACAGAGTGCGGGATAAGGAGACAGGAGAGACCGGGGAGCAGACCAGGGACAGAGTGCGGGATAAGAGGAAAGGAGAGACCGGGGAGCAGGGACAGAGTGCGGGATAAGGGGACAGGAGAGACCGGGGAGTAGGGACAGAGTGCGGGATAAGAGGACAGGAGAGACCGGGGAGCAGACCAGGGACAGAGTGCAGGATAAGAGGACAGGAGAGACCGGGGAGTAGGGACAGAGTGCGGGATAAGGAGACAGGAGAGACCGGGGAGCAGACCAGGGACAGAGTGCGGGATAAGGGGACAGGAGAGACCGGGGAGCAGACCAGGGACAGAGTGCGGGATAAGGAGACAGGAGAGACCAGGGACAGAGTGCGGGATAAGGGGACAGGAGAGACCGGGGAGCAGGGACAGAGTGCGGGATAAGGAGACAGGAGAGACCGGGGAGCAGGGACAGAGTGCGGGATAAGGGGACAGGAGAGACCGGGGAGCAGGGAAAGAGTGCGGGATAAGGAGACAGGAGAGACCGGGGAGCAGACCAGGGACAGGGTGCGGGATAAGGAGACAGGAGAGACCGGGGAGCAGACCAGGGACAGAGTGCGGGATAAGGGGACAGGAGAGACCGGGGAGCAGACCAGGGACAGAGTGCGGGATAAGGGGACAGGAGAGACCGGGGAGCAGACCAGGGACAGAGTGCGGGATAAGAGGACAGGAGAGACCGGGGAGCAGACCAGGGACAGAGTGCGGGATAAGGGGACAGGAGAGACCGGGGAGCAGACCAGGGACAGAGTGCGGGATAAGAGGACAGGAGAGACCGGGGAGCAGGGACAGAGTGCGGGATAAGGGGACAGGAGAGACCGGGGAGTAGGGACAGAGTGCGGGATAAGAGGACAGGAGAGACCGGGGAGCAGACCAGGGACAGAGTGCGGGATAAGAGGACAGGAGAGACCGGGGAGCAGACCAGGGACAGAGTGCGGGATAAGAGGACAGGAGAGACCGGGGAGCAGGGACAGAGTGCGGGATAAGGGGACAGGAGAGACCGGGGAGCAGGGACAGAGTGCGGGATAAGGGGACAGGAGAGACCGGGGAGCAGGGACAGAGTGCGGGATAAGGAGACAGGAGAGACCGGGGAGCAGGGACAGAGTGCGGGATAAGGGGACAGGAGAGACCGGGGAGCAGGGACAGAGTGCGGGATAAGGGGACAGGAGAGACCGGGGAGCAGGGACAGAGTGCGGGATAAGGGGACAGGAGAGACCGGGGAGCAGGGACAGAGTGCGGGATAAGGGGACAGGAGAGACCGGGGAGCAGGGACAGAGTGCGGGATAAGGGGACAGGAGAGACCGGGGAGCAGGGACAGAGTGCAGGATAAGGGGACAGAAGAGACCGGGGAGCAGGGACAGAGTGCGGGATAAGGGGACAGGAGAGACCGGGGAGCAGGGACAGAGTGCGGGATAAGGAGACAGGAGAGACCGGGGAGCAGGGACAGAGTGCGGGATAAGGGGACAGGAGAGACCGGGGAGCAGGGACAGAGTGCGGGATAAGGGGACAGGAGAGACCGGGGAGCAGGGACAGAGTGCAGGATAAGGGGACAGAAGAGACCGGGGAGCAGGGACAGAGTGCGGGATAAGAGGACAGGAGAGACCGGGGAGCAGGGACAGAGTGCGGGATAAGGGGACAGGAGAGACCGGGGAGCAGGGACAGAGTGCGGGATAAGGGGACAGGAGAGACCGGGGAGCAGGGACAGAGTGCGGGATAAGGAGACAGGAGAGACCGGGGAGCAGGGACAGAGTGCGGGATAAGGGGACAGGAGAGACCGGGGAGCAGGGACAGAGTGCGGGATAAGGGGACAGGAGAGACCGGGGAGCAGGGACAGAGTGCGGGATAAGGAGACAGGAGAGACCGGGGAGCAGACCAGGGACAGAGTGCGGGATAAGAGGACAGGAGAGACCGGGGAGCAGACCAGGGACAGAGTGCGGGATAAGAGGACAGGAGAGACCGGGGAGCAGACCAGGGACAGAGTGCAGGATAAGAGGACAGGAGAGACCGGGGAGTAGGGACAGAGTGCGGGATAAGGAGACAGGAGAGACCGGGGAGCAGACCAGGGACAGAGTGCGGGATAAGTGGACAGGAGAGACCGGGGAGCAGACCAGGGACAGAGTGCGGGATAAGGAGACAGGAGAGACCGGGGAGCAGACCAGGGACAGAGTGCGGGATAAGAGGAAAGGAGAGACCGGGGAGCAGGGACAGAGTGCGGGATAAGGGGACAGGAGAGACCGGGGAGTAGGGACAGAGTGCGGGATAAGAGGACAGGAGAGACCGGGGAGCAGACCAGGGACAGAGTGCAGGATAAGAGGACAGGAGAGACCGGGGAGTAGGGACAGAGTGCGGGATAAGGAGACAGGAGAGACCGGGGAGCAGACCAGGGACAGAGTGCGGGATAAGGGGACAGGAGAGACCGGGGAGCAGACCAGGGACAGAGTGCGGGATAAGGAGACAGGAGAGACCAGGGACAGAGTGCGGGATAAGGGGACAGGAGAGACCGGGGAGCAGGGACAGAGTGCGGGATAAGGAGACAGGAGAGACCGGGGAGCAGGGACAGAGTGCGGGATAAGGGGACAGGAGAGACCGGGGAGCAGGGAAAGAGTGCGGGATAAGGAGACAGGAGAGACCGGGGAGCAGACCAGGGACAGGGTGCGGGATAAGGAGACAGGAGAGACCGGGGAGCAGACCAGGGACAGAGTGCCGGATAAGGGGACAGGAGAGACCGGGGAGCAGACCAGGGACAGAGTGCGGGATAAGGGGACAGGAGAGACCGGGGAGCAGACCAGGGACAGAGTGCGGGATAAGAGGACAGGAGAGACCGGGGAGCAGACCAGGGACAGAGTGCGGGATAAGGGGACAGGAGAGACCGGGGAGCAGACCAGGGACAGAGTGCGGGATAAGAGGACAGGAGAGACCGGGGAGCAGGGACAGAGTGCGGGATAAGGGGACAGGAGAGACCGGGGAGTAGGGACAGAGTGCGGGATAAGAGGACAGGAGAGACCGGGGAGCAGACCAGGGACAGAGTGCGGGATAAGAGGACAGGAGAGACCGGGGAGCAGACCAGGGACAGAGTGCGGGATAAGAGGACAGGAGAGACCGGGGAGCAGACCAGGGATAGAGTGCGGGATAAGAGGACAGGAGAGACCGGGGAGCAGACCAGGGACAGAGTGCGGGATAAGGGGACAGGAGAGACCGGGGAGCAGGGACAGAGTGCGGGATAAGGGGACAGGAGAGACCGGGGAGCAGGGACAGAGTGCAGGATAAGGGGACAGAAGAGACCGGGGAGCAGGGACAGAGTGCGGGATAAGGGGACAGGAGAGACCGGGGAGCAGGGACAGAGTGCGGGATAAGGAGACAGGAGAGACCTGGGAGCAGGGACAGAGTGCGGGATAAGGGGACAGGAGAGACCGGGGAGCAGAGACAGAGTGCGGGATAAGGGGACAGGAGAGACCGGGGAGCAGGGACAGAGTGCGGGATAAGGGGACAGGAGAGACCGGGGAGCAGGGACAGAGTGCAGGATAAGAGGACAGGAGAGACCGGGGAGTAGGGACAGAGTGCGGGATAAGGAGACAGGAGAGACCGGGGAGCAGACCAGGGACAGAGTGCGGGATAAGGGGACAGGAGAGACCGGGGAGCAGACCAGGGACAGAGTGCGGGATAAGGAGACAGGAGAGACCGGGGAGCAGACCAGGGACAGAGTGCGGGATAAGAGGACAGGAGAGACCGGGGAGCAGGGACAGAGTGCGGGATAAGGGGACAGGAGAGACCGGGGAGTAGGGACAGAGTGCGGGATAAGAGGACAGGAGAGACCGGGGAGCAGACCAGGGACAGAGTGCGGGATGAGGGGACAGGAGAGACCGGGGAGTAGGGACAGAGTGCGGGATAAGGGGACAGGAGAGACCGGGGAGTAGGGACAGAGTGCGGGATAAGGGGATAGGAGAGACCGGGGAGCAGGGACAGAGTGCGGGATAAGAGGACAGGAGAGACCGGGGAGCAGACCAGGGACAGAGTGCGGGATAAGGGGACAGGAGAGACCGGGGAGCAGGGACAGAGTGCGGGATAAGGAGACAGGAGAGACCGGGGAGCAGACCAGGGACAGAGTGCGGGATAAGGAGACAGGATAGACCGGGGAGCAGACCAGGGACAGAGTGCGGGATAAGGAGACAGGAGAGACCGGGGAGCAGACCAGGGACAGAGTGCGGGATAAGAGGACAGGAGAGACCGGGGAGCAGGGACAGAGTGCGGGATAAGGGGACAGGAGAGACCGGGGAGCAGGGACAGAGTGCGGGATAAGGAGACAGGAGAGACCGGGGAGCAGGGACAGAGTGCGGGATAAGGGGACAGGAGAGACCGGGGAGCAGGGAAAGAGTGCGGGATAAGGAGACAGGAGAGACCGGGGAGCAGACCAGGGACAGAGTGCGGGATAAGGGGACAGGAGAGACCGGGGAGCAGACCAGGGACAGAGTGCGGGATAAGGGGACAGGAGAGACCGGGGAGCAGGGACAGAGTGCGGGATAAGGAGACAGGAGAGACCGGGGAGCAGGGACAGAGTGCGGGATAAGGAGACAGGAGAGACCAGGGAGCAGACCAGGGACAGAGTGCGGGATAAGGGGACAGGAGAGACCGGGGAGCAGACCAGGGACAGAGTGCGGGATAAGAGGACAGGAGAGACCGGGGAGCAGACCAGGGACAGAGTGCGGGATAAGGGGACAGGAGAGACCGGGGAGCAGACCAGGGACAGAGTGCGGGATAAGAGGACAGGAGAGACCGGGGAGCAGGGACAGAGTGCGGGATAAGGGGACAGGAGAGACCGGGGAGTAGGGACAGAGTGCGGGATAAGGGGACAGGAGAGACCGGGGAGCAGACCAGGGACAGAGTGCGGGATAAGAGGACAGGAGAGACCGGGGAGCAGACCAGGGACAGAGTGCGGGATAAGAGGACAGGAGAGACCGGGGAGCAGACCAGGGACAGAGTGCGGGATAAGAGGACAGGAGAGACCGGGGAGCAGACCAGGGACAGAGTGCGGGATAAGAGGACAGGAGAGACCGGGGAGCAGACCAGGGACAGAGTGCGGGATAAGGGGACAGGAGAGACCGGGGAGCAGGGACAGAGTGCGGGATAAGGGGACAGGAGAGACCGGGGAGCAGGGACAGAGTGCAGGATAAGGGGACAGAAGAGACCGGGGAGCAGGGACAGAGTGCGGGATGAGGGGACAGGAGAGACCGGGGAGCAGGGACAGAGTGCGGGATAAGGAGACAGGAGAGACCGGGGAGCAGGGACAGAGTGCGGGATAAGGAGACAGGAGAGACCTGGGAGCAGGGACAGAGTGCGGGATAAGGGGACAGGAGAGACCGGGGAGCAGGGACAGAGTGCGGGATAAGGGGACAGGAGAGACCGGGGAGCAGGGACAGAGTGCGGGATAAGGGGACAGGAGAGACCGGGGAGCAGGGACAGAGTGCGGGATAAGGGGACAGGAGAGACCGGGGAGCAGGGACAGAGTGCGGGATAAGGAGACAGGAGAGACCGGGGAGCAGACCAGGGACAGAGTGCGGGATAAGAGGACAGGAGAGACCGGGGAGCAGACCAGGGACAGAGTGCGGGATAAGGGGACAGGAGAGACCGGGGAGCAGGGACAGAGTGCGGGATAAGGGGACAGGAGAGACCGGGGAGTAGGGACAGAGTGCGGGATAAGAGGACAGGAGAGACCGGGGAGCAGGGACAGAGTGCGGGATAAGGGGACAGGAGAGACCGGGGAGCAGGGACAGAGTGCGGGATAAGGGGACAGGAGAGACCGGGGAGCAGGGACAGAGTGCGGGATAAGGAGACAGGAGAGACCGGGGAGCAGGGACAGAGTGCGGGATAAGGGGACAGGAGAGACCGGGGAGCAGGGACAGAGTGCGGGATAAGGGGACAGGAGAGACCGGGGAGCAGACCAGGGACAGAGTGCGGGATAAGAGGACAGGAGAGACCGGGGAGCAGACCAGGGACAGAGTGCGGGATAAGGGGACAGGAGAGACCGGGGAGCAGGGACAGAGTGCGGGATAAGGGGACAGGAGAGACCGGGGAGTAGGGACAGAGTGCGGGATAAGAGGACAGGAGAGACCGGGGAGCAGACCAGGGACAGAGTGCAGGATAAGAGGACAGGAGAGACCGGGGAGTAGGGACAGAGTGCGGGATAAGGAGACAGGAGAGACCGGGGAGCAGACCAGGGACAGAGTGCGGGATAAGGGGACAGGAGAGACCGGGGAGCAGACCAGGGACAGAGTGCGGGATAAGGAGACAGGAGAGACCGGGGAGCAGACAAGGGACAGAGTGCGGGATAAGAGGACAGGAGAGACCGGGGAGCAGGGACAGAGTGCGGGATAAGGGGACAGGAGAGACCGGGGAGTAGGGACAGAGTGCGGGATAAGAGGACAGGAGAGACCGGGGAGTAGGGACAGAGTGCGGGATAAGGGGATAGGAGAGACCGGGGAGCAGGGACAGAGTGCGGGATAAGGGGATAGGAGAGACCGGGGAGCAGGGACAGAGTGCGGGATAAGAGGACAGGAGAGACCGGGGAGCAGACCAGGGACAGAGTGCAGGATAAGAGGACAGGAGAGACCGGGGAGTAGGGACAGAGTGCGGGATAAGGAGACAGGAGAGACCGGGGAGCAGACCAGGGACAGAGTGTGGGATGAGGGGACAGGAGAGACCGGGGAGTAGGGACAGAGTGCGGGATAAGGGGACAGGAGAGACCGGGGAGTAGGGACAGAGTGCGGGATAAGGGGATAGGAGAGACCGGGGAGCAGGGACAGAGTGCGGGATAAGAGGACAGGAGAGACCGGGGAGCAGACCAGGGACAGAGTGCAGGATAAGAGGACAGGAGAGACCGGGGAGTAGGGACAGAGTGCGGGATAAGGAGACAGGAGAGACCGGGGAGCAGACCAGGGACAGAGTGCGGGATAAGGGGACAGGAGAGACCGGGGAGCAGGGACAGAGTGCGGGATAAGGAGACAGGAGAGACCGGGGAGCAGACCAGGGACAGAGTGCGGGATAAGGAGACAGGAGATACCGGGGAGCAGACCAGGGACAGAGTGCGGGATAAGGAGACAGGAGAGACCGGGGAGCAGACCAGGGACAGAGTGCGGGATAAGAGGACAGGAGAGACCGGGGAGCAGGGACAGAGTGCGGGATAAGGGGACAGGAGAGACCGGGGAGCAGGGACAGAGTGCGGGATAAGGAGACAGGAGAGACCGGGGAGCAGGGACAGAGTGCGGGATAAGGGGACAGGAGAGACCGGGGAGCAGGGAAAGAGTGCGGGATAAGGAGACAGGAGAGACCGGGGAGCAGACCAGGGACAGAGTGCGGGATAAGGGGACAGGAGAGACCGGGGAGCAGACCAGGGACAGAGTGCGGGATAAGGGGACAGGAGAGACCGGGGAGCAGGGACAGAGTGCGGGATAAGGAGACAGGAGAGACCGGGGAGCAGGGATAGAGTGCGGGATAAGAGGACAGGAGAGACCGGGGAGCAGACCAGGGACAGAGTGCAGGATAAGAGGACAGGAGAGACCGGGGAGTAGGGACAGAGTGCGGGATAAGGAGACAGGAGAGACCGGGGAGCAGACCAGGGACAGAGTGCGGGATAAGGGGACAGGAGAGACCGGGGAGCAAGGACAGAGTGCGGGATAAGGAGACAGGAGAGACCGGGGAGCAGGGACAGAGTGCGGGATAAGGAGACAGGAGAGACCGGGGAGCAGGGACAGAGTGCGGGATAAGGAGACAGGAGAGACCGGGGAGCAGGGATAGAGTGCGGGATAAGAGGACAGGAGAGACCGGGGAGCAGAGACAGAGTGCGGGATAAGAGGACAGGAGAGACCGGGGAGCAGAGACAGAGTGCGGGATAAGAGGACAGGAGAGACCGGGGAGCAGGGACAGAGTGCGGGATAAGGGGACAGGAGAGACCGGGGAGCAGGGACAGAGTGCGGGATAAGGGGACAGGAGAGACCGGGGAGCAGACCAGGGACAGAGTGCGGGATAAGAGGACAGGAGAGACCGGGGAGCAGACCAGGGACAGAGTGCGGGATAAGGGGACAGGAGAGACCGGGGAGCAGGGACAGAGTGCGGGATAAGGGGACAGGAGAGACCGGGGAGTAGGGACAGAGTGCGGGATAAGAGGACAGGAGAGACCGGGGAGCAGACCAGGGACAGAGTGCAGGATAAGAGGACAGGAGAGACCGGGGAGTAGGGACAGAGTGCGGGATAAGGAGACAGGAGAGACCGGGGAGCAGACCAGGGACAGAGTGCGGGATAAGGGGACAGGAGAGACCGGGGAGCAGACCAGGGACAGAGTGCGGGATAAGGAGACAGGAGAGACCGGGGAGCAGACCAGGGACAGAGTGCGGGATAAGAGGACAGGAGAGACCGGGGAGCAGGGACAGAGTGCGGGATAAGGGGACAGGAGAGACCGGGGAGTAGGGACAGAGTGCGGGATAAGAGGACAGGAGAGACCGGGGAGCAGACCAGGGACAGAGTGCGGGATGAGGGGACAGGAGAGACCGGGGAGTAGGGACAGAGTGCGGGATAAGGGGACAGGAGAGACCGGGGAGTAGGGACAGAGTGCGGGATAAGGGGATAGGAGAGACCGGGGAGCAGGGACAGAGTGCGGGATAAGAGGACAGGAGAGACCGGGGAGCAGACCAGGGACAGAGTGCAGGATAAGAGGACAGGAGAGACCGGGGAGTAGGGACAGAGTGCGGGATAAGGAGACAGGAGAGACCAGGGACAGAGTGCGGGATAAGGGGACAGGAGAGACCGGGGAGCAGGGACAGAGTGCGGGATAAGGAGACAGGAGAGACCGGGGAGCAGACCAGGGACAGAGTGCGGGATAAGGAGACAGGAGAGACCGGGGAGCAGACCAGGGACAGAGTGCGGGATAAGGAGACAGGAGAGACCGGGGAGCAGACCAGGGACAGAGTGCGGGATAAGGAGACAGGAGAGACCGGGGAGCAGACCAGGGACAGAGTGCGGGATAAGAGGACAGGAGAGACCGGGGAGCAGGGACAGAGTGCGGGATAAGGGGACAGGAGAGACCGGGGAGCAGGGACAGAGTGCGGGATAAGGAGACAGGAGAGACCGGGGAGCAGGGACAGAGTGCGGGATAAGGGGACAGGAGAGACCGGGGAGCAGGGACAGAGTGCAGGATAAGGGGACAGGAGAGACCGGGGAGCAGACCAGGGACAGAGTGCGGGATAAGGAGACAGGAGAGACCGGGGAGCAGACCAGGGACAGAGTGCGGGATAAGGAGACAGGAGAGACCGGGGAGCAGACCAGGGACAGAGTGCGGGATAAGAGGACAGGAGAGACCGGGGAGCAGGGACAGAGTGCGGGATAAGGGGACAGGAGAGACCGGGGAGCAGGGACAGAGTGCGGGATAAGGAGACAGGAGAGACCGGGGAGCAGGGACAGAGTGCGGGATAAGGGGACAGGAGAGACCGGGGAGCAGGGACAGAGTGCGGGATAAGGGGACAGGAGAGACCGGGGAGCAGGGAAAGAGTGCGGGATAAGGAGACAGGAGAGACCGGGGAGCAGACCAGGGACAGAGTGCGGGATAAGGGGACAGGAGAGACCGGGGAGCAGGGACAGAGTGCGGGATAAGGGGACAGGAGAGACCGGGGAGCAGACCAGGGACAGAGTGCGGGATAAGGGGACAGGAGAGACCGGGGAGCAGGGACAGAGTGCGGGATAAGGGGACAGGAGAAACCGGGGAGCAGACCAGGGACAGAGTGCGGGATAAGGAGACAGGAGAGACCGGGGAGCAGGGACAGAGTGCGGGATAAGAGGACAGGAGAGACCGTGGAGCAGGGACAGAGTGCGGGATAAGGGGACAGGAGAAACCGGGGAGCAGACCAGGGACAGAGTGCGGGATAAGGAGACAGGAGAGACCGGGGAGCAGGGACAGAGTGCGGGATAAGGAGACACGAGAGACCGGGGAGCAGGGATAGAGTGCGGGATAAGAGGACAGGAGAGACCGGGGAGCAGAGACAGAGTGCGGGATAAGAGGACAGGAGAGACCGGGGAGCAGACCAGGGACAGAGTGCGGGATAAGGGGACAGAGTGGAGGTACTGGGGACAGAGTAAAGGTATTGGGGACAGAGTAGGGGTCATGGGGACAGAGTAGGAGTCATGGGGACAGAGTAGGGGTCATGGGGACAGAGTAGGGGTCATGGGGACAGTGGGCTATGAGAGGGTGATGGAGCAGTAACAGAGAGGAGATATTAGAGACTATAGGCACGGAGTGGGTGATGGGGCTAGGAGAGAGAGGTTACAGGGCTGGGGGTACTGGAGACAGAGAGGAGGTACTGAGGAGGACACAGGGTGGGGGTACAGGGGACGCAAGGTGCAGGGTGGGGGTACAGGGGATGCAGGGTGGGGATTCAGGGGACTGGGTGGGAGTACAGGGGACGCAGGGTGGGGGTACAGGGGACGCAAGGTGGGGGTACAGGGGACGCAAGGTGGGGGTACAGGGGACGCAAGGTGGGGGTACAGGGGACGCAGGGTGGGGGTACAGGGGACGCAGGGTGGGGGTACAGGGGACGCAGGGTGGGGGTACAGGGGACACACAGGGGACGCAGGGTGGGGGTACAGGGGACGCAGGGTGGGGGTACAGGGGACGCAGGGTGGGGGTACAGGGGACGCAGGGTGGGGGTACAGGGGACGCAGGGTGGGGGTACAGGGGACGCAGGGTGGGGGTACTGGGGACGCAGGGTGGGCGTACAGGGGACGCAGGGTGGGCGTACAGGGGACGCAGGGTGGGGGTTCAGGGGACGCAGGGTGGGGGTTCAGGGGACGCAGGGTGGGAGTACAGGGGACGCAGGGTGGGGGTACAGGGGACGCAGGGTGGGGGTACAGGGGACGCAGGGTGGGGGGACAGGGTGGGGGGACAGGGTGGGGGGACAGGGGACGCAGGGTGGGGGGACAGGGGACGCAGGGTGGGGGTACAGGGGACACACAGGGGACGCAGGGTGGGGGTACAGGGGACGCAGGGTGGGGGTACAGGGGACGCAGGGTGGGGGAACAGGGGACGCAGGGTGGGCGTACAGGGGACGCAGGGTGGGCGTACAGGGGACGCAGGGTGGGCGTACAGGGGACGCAGGGTGGGGGTTCAGGGGACGCAGGGTGGGGGTTCAGGGGACGCAGGGTGGGAGTACAGGGGACGCAGGGTGGGCGTACAGGGGACGCAGGGTGGGCGTACAGGGGACGCAGGGTGGGGGTTCAGGGGACGCAGGGTGGGAGTACAGGGGACGCAGGGTGGGGGTACAGGGGACGCAGGGTGGGGGTACAGGGGACGCAGGGTGGGGGTACAGGGGACGCAGGGTGGGGGGACAGGGTGGGGGGGACAGGGTGGGGGGACAGGGGACGCAGGGTGGGGGGACAGGGGACACACAGGGGACGCAGGGTGGGGGTACAGGGGACGCAGGGTGGGGGTACAGGGGACGCAGGGTGGGGGTACAGGGGACGCAGGGTGGGCGTACAGGGGATGCAGGGTGGGAGTACAGGGGACGCAGGGTGGGAGTACAGGGGACGCAGGGTGGAGGTACTGGGGACGCAGGGTGGGGGTACAGGGGACGCAGGGTGGGGGTACAGGGGACGCAGGGTGGGAGTACAGGGGACGCAGGGTGGGTGTACAGGGGACGCAGGGTGGGGGTACTGGGGACGCAGGGTGGGGGTTCAGGGGACGCAGGGTGGGGGTTCAGGGGACGCAGGGTGGGGGTACTGGGGACGCAGGGTGGGGGTTCAGGGGACGCAGGGTGGGAGTACAGGGGACACAAGGTGGGAGTACAGGGATGGGGGTACAGGGGACACAGGGTGGGAGTACAGGGGTCGCAGGGTGGGGGTTCAGGGGACGCAGGGTGGGCGTACAGGGGACGCAGGGTGGGCGTACAGGGGACGCAGGGTGGGAGTACAGGGGACGCAGGGTGGGGGTTCAGGGGACGCAGGGTGGGAGTACAGGGGACGCAGGGTGGGGGTTCAGGGGACGCAGGGTGGGGGTTCAGGGGACGCAGGGTGGGGGTACTGGGGACGCAGGGTGGGCGTACAGGGGACGCAGGGTGGGGGTTCAGGGGACGCAGGGTGGGAGTACAGGGGACGCAGGGTGGGGGTTCAGGGGACGCAGGGTGGGGGTTCAGGGGACGCAGGGTGGGGGTTCAGGGGACGCAGGGTGGGGGTACTGGGGACGCAGGGTGGGCGTACAGGGGACGCAGGGTGGGGGTACTGGGGACGCAGGGTGGGGGTTCAGGGGACGCAGGGTGGGGGTTCAGGGGACGCAGGGTGGGGGTTCAGGGGACGCAGGGTGGGGGTACTGGGGACGCAGGGTGGGCGTACAGGGGACGCAGGGTGGGGGTACTGGGGACGCAGGGTGGGGGTTCAGGGGACGCAGGGAGAAGGTACTGAGGAGAACACAGGGTGGGGGTACGGGCTGTGGGTACAGGGGACACAGGGTGGGTGATGGATCAGGGGCAGCAGAACCGGGGGGGAAGGGGAGTGAGGAACACAGACCCGGGGACCCCACATACCGGCGGAGCTCTGTGATTGGCTGGAGAGCGGGACGCGGAAGTGCTGGGTGACACGTGGATGAAGCGCAGGGAAGCAGCCGCCATCTTGCTCCTCTAATTGGCCGCGACCCGGAAGCTGCTGCTGCCATGTTCAGAAGCAGAGGGGAGGCCATCTTACTACACCCAGCGCATGCGTAGTACAGCCCCCGTAGCCTGTGATAATATCCTGCTGCTGCTGAGCACTGAAATGCCCAGCATGCCCTGTCACATACCTCTCAACATGACCCTCTCCAGGAGGGACACCATGCTCTGCTTCTGTACTTTCTCTTTCTCTATGATTGCCGGCACCTGTGTTGAACAGGTTAATGGAAAGGAAAGGTGTTTCAGCACAGGTGCTGGAAATCATACATTATTAGGGAAGTCCAGGAGCAGAGCATTGTGTCCCTCCTGGAGAGGGTCATGTTGGGAGGTATGCTGTCATATGGCATATAATACCACAAGGCATTACTACTGAAACTAGAGAGATCTCCAGAGTGTCAGCCCTGATGTTATATACAGACACCTACCTACCCAGAGGCCAACTTACCCATCTGCCCCAGGCCGCCAGTTACCCCTTCCCCAGACCCTAATAACCGCCCCGTCACTGGTGATTACACCGATTATCACCGTCAGTTACCCCTTCATGTATCAGGTAATAACCGGCCCCTTCACTGGTAATTACACCGATTATCACCGCCAGTTACCCCTTCATGTATCAGGTAATAACCGGCCCCGTCACTGGTGATTACACCGATTATCACCGCCAGTTACCCCTTCATGTATCAGGTAATAACCGGCCCCGTTACTGGTGATTACACCGATTATCACCACCAGTTACCCCTTCATGTATCAGGTAATAACCGGCCCCGTCACTGGTGATTACACCGATTATCACCACCAGTTACCCCTTCATGTATCAGATAATAACCGGGCCCGTCACTGGTGATTACACCGATTATCACCGCCAGTTACCCCTTCATGTATCAGGTAATAACCGGCCCCGTCACTGGTGATTACACCGATTATCACCGCCAGTTACCCCTTCATGTGTCAGGTAATAACCGGCCCCGTTACTGGTGATTACACCGATTATCACCACCAGTTACCCCTTCATGTGTCAGGTAATAACCGGCCCTGTCACTGGCGATTACACCGATTATCACCGCCAGTTACCCCTTCATGTATCAGGTAATAACCGGCCCCGTTACTGGCGATTACACCGATTATCACCGCCAGTTACCCCTTCATGTATCAGGTAATAACCGTCCCCGTCCCTGGTAATTACACCAATTATCACATGCAGGGGTAACTGGTGGTGATAATCGGTATAATCACCAGTGATGGGGCCGGTTATTACCTGATACATGAAGGGGTAGCTGGCGGTGATAATCGGTGTAATTACCAGTAACGGGGCCGGTTATTATCTGATACATGAAGGGGTAACTGGGGGTGATAATCGGTGTAATTGCCAGTGACGGAGCCGGTTATTACCTGATACATGAAGGGGTAACTGGTGGTGATAATCGGTGTAATCGACGGTGACGGTTATTACCTGATACATGAAGGGGTGATAATCGGTGTACTCAACAGTGACGGGCCGGTTATTACCTGATACATGAAGGGGTTACTGGCGGTGATAATCGGTGTACTCACCCGTGACGGGGCCGGTTATTACCTGATACATAAAGGGGTAACTGGCGGTGATAATCGGTGTAATCACCAGTGACGGGGCCGGTTATTACCAGATACATGAAGGGGTAACTGGTGGTGATAATCAGTATAATCACCAGTGACAAAGCCGGTTATTACCTGATACATGAAGAGGTAACTGGTGGTGATAATCGGTGTAATCACCAGTGACGGGGCCGTTTATTACCTGATACCACCAGTTACCCCTTCATGTATCAGGTAATAACCGGCCCCATCACTGGTGAGTACACCGATTATCACCACCAGTTACCCCTTCATGTATCTGGTAATAACCGCCCAGTCATTGGTGATTACACAGATTATCACCACCAGTTACCCCTTCATTGTATCAGGTAATAACCGGCCCCGTCACTGGTAATTACACAGATTATCACCGCCAGTTACCCCTTCATTGTATCAGGTAATAACCGGCCCCGTCACGGGTGAGTACACCGATTATCACCGCCAGTTACTTCTTCATGTATTGTGTAATAACCGCCCCCATCACTGGCGATTACACAGATTATCACCGCCAGTTACCCCTTTATGTATCAGGTAATAACCGGCCCCGTCACTGGTGAGTACACCGATTATCACCACCAGTTACCCCTTCATGTATCAGGTAATAACCGTCACCGTCGATTACACCGATTATCACCACCAGTTACCCCTTCATGTATCAGGTAATAACCGGCCCCGTCACTGGCAATTACACCGATTATCACCCCCAGTTACCCCTTCATGTATCAGGTAATAACCGTCCCCGTCACTGGTAATTACACTGATTATCACCGCCAGTTACCCCTTCATGTATCAGGTAATAACCGGCCCAGTCACTGGTAATTACACCGATTATCACCGCCAGTTACTCCTTCATGTATCAGGTAATAACCGGCCCCTTCACTGGTGATTATAGCGATTATCACCGCCAGTTACCCCTTCATGTATCAGGTAATAACCGGCCCCTTCACTGGTGATTATAGCGATTATCACCGCCAGTTACCCCTTCATGTATCAGGTAATAACCGGCCCCGTCACTGGTGAGTACACCGAATATCACCGCCAGTTACCCCTTCATGTATCTGGTAATAACCGCCCAGTCATTGGTAATTACACAGATTATCACCACCAGTTACCCCTTCATTGTATCAGGTGATAACCGGCCCCGTCACGGGTGAGTACACCGATT
Source organism: Pseudophryne corroboree (assembly GCF_028390025.1). Taxonomy (NCBI): domain Eukaryota; kingdom Metazoa; phylum Chordata; class Amphibia; order Anura; family Myobatrachidae; genus Pseudophryne; species Pseudophryne corroboree. Next base: position 1,245,437,828 of record NC_086444.1, read on the forward strand.
ATCACCGCCAGTTACCCCTTCATGTATCAGGTAATAACCGTCACCATCGATTACACCGATTATCACCGCCAGTTACCCCTTCATGTATCAGATAATAACCGGGCCCGTCACTGGTGATTACACCGATTATCACCGCCAGTTACCCCTTCATGTATCAGGTAATAACCGGCCCCGTCACTGGCGATTACACCGATTATCACCGCCAGTTACCCCTTCATGTGTCAGGTAATAACCGGCCCCGTCACTGGTGAGTACACCGAATATCACCGCCAGTTACCCCTTCATGTATCAGATAATAACCGGCCCCGTCACTGGTGAGTAGAGATGAGCGGGTTCGGTTTCTCTGAATCCGAACCCGCCAGAACTTCATGTTTTTTTTCACGGGTCCGAGCGACTCGGATCTTCCCGCCTTGCTCGGTTAACCCGAGCGCGCCCGAACGTCATCATGACGCTGTCGGATTCTCGCGAGGCTCGGATTCTATCGCGAGACTCGGATTCTATATAAGGAGCCGCGCGTCGCCGCCATTTTCACACGTGCATTGAGATTGATAGGGAGAGGACGTGGCTGGCGTCCTCTCCGTTTAGAATTAGAATAGATTAGAGAGACACTTGATTTACTAATTTTGGGGAGCATTAGGAGTACTCAGTAGTGTACAGTGCAGAGTTTTGCTGATAGTGACCAGTGACCACCACTTTTATTTATAATCCGTTCTCTGCCTGAAAAAAGCGATACACAGCACACAGTGACTCAGTCACATACCATATCTGTGTGCACTGCTCAGGCTCAGGCCAGTGTGCTGCATCATCTATATATATTATATATCTGTCTGACTGCTCAGCTCACACAGCTTATAATTGTGGGGGAGACTGGGGAGCACTACTGCAGTGCCAGTTATAGGTTATAGCAGGAGCCAGGAGTACATAATATTATATTAAAATTAAACAGTGCACACTTTTGCTGCAGGAGTGCCACTGCCAGTGTGACTAGTGACCAGTGACCTGACCACCAGTATATAATATTAGTAGTATACTATCTCTTTATCAACCAGTCTATATTAGCAGCAGACACAGTACAGTGCGGTAGTTCACGGCTGTGGCTACCTCTGTGTCGGCACTCGGCAGCCCGTCCATAATTGTATATACCAGTGACCTAACCGTGGTTTTTTTTTCTTTCTTTATACATACATACTAGTTACGAGTATACTATCTCTTTATCAACCAGTCTATATATTAGCAGCAGACACAGTACAGTGCGGTAGTTCACGGCTGTGGCTACCTCTGTGTCGGCACTCGGCAGCCCGTCCATAATTGTATATACCACCTAACCGTGGTTTTTTTTTCTTTCTTTATACATACATACTAGTTACGAGTATACAATCTCTTTATCAACCAGTCTATATATTAGCAGCAGACACAGTACAGTGCGGTAGTTCACGGCTGTGGCTACCTCTGTGTCGGCACTCGGCAGCCCGTCCATAATTGTATATACCACCTAACCGTGGTTTTTTTTTCTTTCTTTATACATACATACTAGTTACGAGTATACTATCTCTTTATCAACCAGTCTATATATTAGCAGCAGACACAGTACAGTGCGGTAGTTCACGGCTGTGGCTACCTCTGTGTCGGCACTCGGCAGCCCGTCCATAATTGTATATACCACCTAACCGTGGTTTTTTTTTCTTTCTTTATACATACATACTAGTTACGAGTATACTATCTCTTTATCAACCAGTCTATATATTAGCAGCAGACACAGTACAGTGCGGTAGTTCACGGCTGTGGCTACCTCTGTGTCGGCACTCGGCAGCCCGTCCATAATTGTATATACCACCTAACCGTGGTTTTTTTTTCTTTCTTTATACATACATACTAGTTACGAGTATACTATCTCTTTATCAACCAGTCTATATATTAGCAGCAGACACAGAACAGTGCGGTAGTTCACGGCTGTGGCTACCTCTGTGTCGGCACTCGGCAGCCCGTCCATAATTGTATATACCACCTAACCGTGGTTTTTTTTTCTTTCTTTATACATACATACTAGTTACGAGTATACTATCTCTTTATCAACCAGTCTATATATTAGCAGCAGACACAGTACAGTGCGGTAGTTCACGGCTGTGGCTACCTCTGTGTCGGCACTCGGCAGCCCGTCCATAATTGTATATACCACCTAACCGTGGTTTTTTTTTCTTTCTTTATACATACATACTAGTTACGAGTATACTATCTCTTTATCAACCAGTCTATATATTAGCAGCAGACACAGTACAGTGCGGTAGTTCACGGCTGTGGCTACCTCTGTGTCGGCACTCGGCAGCCCGTCCATAATTGTATATACCACCTAACCGTGGTTTTTTTTTCTTTCTTTATACATACATACTAGTTACGAGTATACTATCTCTTTATCAACCAGTCTATATATTAGCAGCAGACACAGTACAGTGCGGTAGTTCACGGCTGTGGCTACCTCTGTGTCGGCACTCGGCAGCCCGTCCATAATTGTATACTAGTATCCAATCCATCCATCTCCATTGTTTACCTGAGGTGCCTTTTAGTTGTGCCTATTAAAATATGGAGAACAAAAATGTTGAGGTTCCAAAATTAGGGAAAGATCAAGATCCACTTCCACCTCGTGCTGAAGCTGCTGCCACTAGTCATGGCCGAGACGATGAAATGCCAGCAACGTCGTCTGCCAAGGCCGATGCCCAATGGCATAGTACAGAGCATGTCAAAACCAAAACACCAAATATCAGTAAAAAAAGGACTCCAAAACCTAAAATAAAATTGTCGGAGGAGAAGCGTAAACTTGCCAATATGCCATTTACCACACGGAGTGGCAAGGAACGGCTGAGGCCCTGGCCTATGTTCATGGCTAGTGGTTCAGCTTCACATGAGGATGGAAGCACTCAGCCTCTCGCTAGAAAACTGAAAAGACTCAAGCTGGCAAAAGCACCGCAAAGAACTGTGCGTTCTTTGAAATCCCAAATCCACAAGGAGAGTCCAATTGTGTCGGTTGCGATGCCTGACCTTCCCAACACTGGACGTGAAGAGCATGCGCCTTCCACCATTTGCACGCCCCCTGCAAGTGCTGGAAGGAGCACCCGCAGTCCAGTTCCTGATAGTCAGATTGAAGATGTCAGTGTTGAAGTACACCAGGATGAGGAGGATATGGGTGTTGCTGGCGCTGGGGAGGAAATTGACCAGGAGGATTCTGATGGTGAGGTGGTTTGTTTAAGTCAGGCACCCGGGGAGACACCTGTTGTCCGTGGGAGGAATATGGCCGTTGACATGCCAGGTGAAAATACCAAAAAAATCAGCTCTTCGGTGTGGAGGTATTTCACCAGAAATGCGGACAACAGGTGTCAAGCCGTGTGTTCCCTTTGTCAAGCTGTAATAAGTAGGGGTAAGGACGTTAACCACCTCGGAACATCCTCCCTTATACGTCACCTGCAGCGCATTCATAATAAGTCAGTGACAAGTTCAAAAACTTTGGGTGACAGCGGAAGCAGTCCACTGACCAGTAAATCCCTTCCTCTTGTAACCAAGCTCACGCAAACCACCCCACCAACTCCCTCAGTGTCAATTTCCTCCTTCCCCAGGAATGCCAATAGTCCTGCAGGCCATGTCACTGGCAATTCTGACGAGTCCTCTCCTGCCTGGGATTCCTCCGATGCATCCTTGCGTGTAACGCCTACTGCTGCTGGCGCTGCTGTTGTTGCCGCTGGGAGTCGATGGTCATCCCAGAGGGGAAGTCGTAAGCCCACTTGTACTACTTCCAGTAAGCAATTGACTGTTCAACAGTCCTTTGCGAGGAAGATGAAATATCACAGCAGTCATCCTACTGCAAAGCGGATAACTGAGTCCTTGACAACTATGTTGGTGTTAGACGTGCGTCCGGTATCCGCCGTTAGTTCACAGGGAACTAGACAATTTATTGAGGCAGTGTGCCCCCGTTACCAAATACCATCTAGGTTCCACTTCTCTAGGCAGGCGATACCGAGAATGTACACGGACGTCAGAAAAAGACTCACCAGTGTCCTAAAAAATGCAGTTGTACCCAATGTCCACTTAACCACGGACATGTGGACAAGTGGAGCAGGGCAGGGTCAGGACTATATGACTGTGACAGCCCACTGGGTAGATGTATGGACTCCCGCCGCAAGAACAGCAGCGGCGGCACCAGTAGCAGCATCTCGCAAACGCCAACTCTTTCCTAGGCAGGCTACGCTTTGTATCACCGCTTTCCAGAATACGCACACAGCTGAAAACCTCTTACGGCAACTGAGGAAGATCATCGCGGAATGGCTTACCCCAATTGGACTCTCCTGTGGATTTGTGGCATCGGACAACGCCAGCAATATTGTGTGTGCATTAAATATGGGCAAATTCCAGCACGTCCCATGTTTTGCACATACCTTGAATTTGGTGGTGCAGAATTTTTTAAAAAACGACAGGGGCGTGCAAGAGATGCTGTCGGTGGCCAGAAAAATTGCGGGACACTTTCGGCGTACAGGCACCACGTACAGAAGACTGGAGCACCACCAAAAACTACTGAACCTGCCCTGCCATCATCTGAAGCAAGAAGTGGTAACGAGGTGGAATTCAACCCTCTATATGCTTCAGAGGTTGGAGGAGCAGCAAAAGGCCATTCAAGCCTATACAATTGAGCACGATATAGGAGATGGAATGCACCTGTCTCAGGTGCAGTGGAGAATGATTTCAACGTTGTGCAAGGTTCTGATGCCCTTTGAACTTGCCACACGTGAAGTCAGTTCAGACACTGCCAGCCTGAGTCAGGTCATTCCCCTCATCAGGCTTTTGCAGAAGAAGCTGGAGGCATTGAAGAAGGAGCTAAAAGGGAGCGATTCCGCTAGGCATGTGGGACTTGTGGATGCAGCCCTTAATTCGCTTAACAAGGATTCACGGGTGGTCAATCTGTTGAAATCAGAGCACTACATTTTGGCCACCGTGCTCGATCCTAGATTTAAAGCCTACCTTGGATCTCTCTTTCCGGCAGACACAGGTCTGCTGGGGTTGAAAGACCTGCTGGTGACAAAATTGTCAAGTCAAGCGGAACGCGACCTGTCAACATCTCCTCCTTCACATTCTCCCGCAACTGGGGGTGCGAGGAAAAGGCTCAGAATTCCGAGCCCACCCGCTGGCGGTGATGCAGGGCAGTCTGGAGCGACTGCTGATGCTGACATCTGGTCCGGACTGAAGGACCTGACAACGATTACGGACATGTCGTCTACTGTCACTGCATATGATTCTCTCAACATTGATAGAATGGTGGAGGATTATATGAGTGACCGCATCCAAGTAGGCACGTCACACAGTCCGTACTTATACTGGCAGGAAAAAGAGGCAATTTGGAGGCCCTTGCACAAACCGGCTTTATTCTACCTAAGTTGCCCTCCCACAAGTGTGTACTCCGAAAGAGTGTTTAGTGCCGCCGCTCACCTTGTCAGCAATCGGCGTACGAGGTTACATCCAGAAAATGTGGAGAAGATGATGTTCATTAAAATGAATTATAATCAATTCCTCCGCGGAGACATTGACCAGCAGCAATTGCCTCCACAAAGTACACAGGGAGCTGAGATGGTGGATTCCAGTGGGGACGAATTGATAATCTGTGAGGAGGGGGATGTACACGGTGATATATCGGAGGGTGAAGATGAGGTGGACATCTTGCCTCTGTAGAGCCAGTTTGTGCAAGGAGAGATTAATTGCTTCTTTTTTGGGGGGGGTCCAAACCAACCCGTCATATCAGTCACAGTCGTGTGGCAGACCCTGTCACTGAAATGATGGGTTGGTTAAAGTGTGCATGTCCTGTTTTGTTTATACAACATAAGGGTGGGTGGGAGGGCCTAAGGACAATTCCATCTTGCACCTCTTTTTTCTTTTCTTTTTCTTTGCATCATGTGCTGATTGGGGAGGGTTTTTTTGGAAGGGACATCCTGCGTGACACTGCAGTGCCACTCCTAGATGGGCCCGGTGTTTGTGTCGGCCACTAGGGTCGCTAATCTTACTCACACAGTCAGCTACCTCATTGCGCCTCTTTTTTTCTTTGCGTCATGTGCTGTTTGGGGAGGGTTTTTTGGAAGGGACATCCTGCGTGACACTGCAGTGCCACTCCTAGATGGGCCCGGTGTTTGTGTCGGCCACTAGGGTCGCTAATCTTACTCACACAGCTACCTCATTGCGCCTCTTTTTTTCTTTGCGTCATGTGCTGTTTGGGGAGGGTTTTTTGGAAGGGCCATCCTGCGTGACACTGCAGTGCCACTCCTAGATGGGCCCGGTGTTTGTGTCGGCCACTAGGGTCGCTAATCTTACTCACACAGTCAGCTACCTCATTGCGCCTCTTTTTTTCTTTGCGTCATGTGCTGTTTGGGGAGGGTTTTTTGGAAGGGACATCCTGCGTGACACTGCAGTGCCACTCCTAGATGGGCCCGGTGTTTGTGTCGGCCACTAGGGTCGCTAATCTTACTCACACAGCTACCTCATTGCGCCTCTTTTTTTCTTTGCGTCATGTGCTGTTTGGGGAGGGTTTTTTGGAAGGGCCATCCTGCGTGACACTGCAGTGCCACTCCTAGATGGGCCCGGTGTTTGTGTCGGCCACTAGGGTCGCTAATCTTACTCACACAGCTACCTCATTGCGCCTCTTTTTTTCTTTGCGTCATGTGCTGTTTGGGGAGGGTTTTTTGGAAGGGACATCCTGCGTGACACTGCAGTGCCACTCCTAGATGGGCCCGGTGTTTGTGTCGGCCACTAGGGTCGCTTATCTTACTCACACAGCGACCTCGGTGCAAATTTTAGGACTAAAAATAATATTGTGAGGTGTGAGGTATTCAGAATAGACTGAAAATGAGTGTAAATTATGGTTTTTGAGGTTAATAATACTTTGGGATCAAAATGACCCCCAAATTCTATGATTTAAGCTGTTTTTTAGTGTTTTTGGAAAAAAACACCCGAATCCAAAACACACCCGAATCCGACAAAAAAAATTCGGTGAGGTTTTGCCAAAACGCGTTCGAACCCAAAACACGGCCGCGGAACCGAACCCAAAACCAAAACACAAAACCCGAAAAATTTCAGGCGCTCATCTCTACTGGTGAGTACACCGATTATCACCGCAAGTTACCCCTTCATGTATCAGATAATAACCGGCCCCGTCACTGGTGAGTACACCGAATATCACCGCCAGTTACCCCTTCATGTATCAGATAATAACCGGCCCCGTCACTGGTGAGTACACCGAATATCACCGCCAGTTACCCCTTCATGTATCAGATAATAACCGGCCCCGTCACTGGTGAGTACACCGATTATCACCGCAAGTTACCTCTTCATGTATTGTGTAATAACCGCCCCCGTCACTGACGATTACACCGATTATCACCACCAGTTACCCCTTCATGTATCAGGTAATAACCGGCCCCGTTACTGGTGATTACACCGATTATCACCACCAGTTACCCCTTCATGTATCGGGTAATAACCGGCCCCGTTACTGGTGATTACACCGATTATCACCGCCAGTTACCCCTTCATGTATCAGGTAACAACCGGCCCCGTCACTGGTGATTATACCGATTATCACCACCAGTTACCCCTTCATGTATCAGGTAACAACCGGCCCCGTCACTGGTGATTATATAGATTGGGATGTGCTTCTGTTTGTAGCGGCACTGTAGCTGTACTTATCATGGTGTAAGGAAGCACTGGTGCAATACTCTGTTGATACGTGAATGTATAGATATGAAATAAATACTTTGTAGTGTATTGCAAAGATAGGCATGTTATACAGACCCATGGAAGCACAATGTTGTACAACGCTCTGCAGACCCATGGAAGGACAATGTTGTACAACGCTCTGCAGACCGATGGAAGCACAATGTTGTACAATGCTCTGCAGACCCATGGAAGGATAATGTTGTACAATGCTCTGCAGACCCATGGAAGCACAATGTTGTACAATGCTCTGCAGACCCATGGAAGCACAATGTTGTACAATGCTCTGCAGACCCACGGAAGGACAATGTTGTACAATGCTCTGCAGACCCACGGAAGCACAATGTTGTACAATGCTCTGCAGACCCATGGAAGCACAATGTTGTACAATGCTCTGCAGACCCATGGAAGCACAATGTTGTACAATGCTCTGTAGACCCATGGAAGGACAATGTTGTACAATGCTCTGCAGACCCATGGAAGCACAATGTTGTACAATGCTCTGCAGAGCCATGGAAGCACAATGTTGTACAATGCTCCGCAGACCCATGGAAGCACAATGTTGTACAATGCTCTGCAGACTCATGGAAGGACAATGCTCTGCAGAGCGCTGTACAACTAATGCTAGAGGATAAATAAGAGCTTAGGTTAGTAAGAACGGAGAATGAATGTAAGTTTCAGAGTTACACAGATGTCTGGGATAAGCGCTGTTCTGAGGCCATGATACTGAGGTTGCCTGGGCCATGAGACACCACCAGCGGCTACGGAGGACAGGAAGATGGTCCCATGGGCCAATGAATCAACATGAGAAAGGGTCTTTGTAGACTGTGGAGTGGAGAGGTTGGTTCCTCAGTGTGTGATGCGGTCAGACATGGAGGAGGAAGCGTGGTGATCCGGGTCTCCCTTGCTGGATCCCGAGTTGGTGACTTGAACCAGAAGAACTACTCCAGCATTTAGCAGTGCCATGCAATACCTTCTGGCCTGGTTGGTCAGGAGTTCCTCCTACAGCGAGATGATGACCAACAACCTACCCCCACGCTGTCAGAGCTACCGTCTAGAAGAGAACAAGGTTACACCAAATCATGGAATGGCGAGCAGCCTCCAGCTGGTTGAGATGACCTTGCAAGAGGAGTGACCATAGAGCAGACTACAGGTGCTGCACATCTGTGGGAGCTTCTGCACCAGTGATGGGAGAGATTCCCGGACACTATGCGTCGCGATTCCCATTGTAGGAGATGCCGCGTGTGGTTATATCTGCTGTAGGCAGCTGCTGGGAGGAGACAGAGTTTTACTTTCACATGTTTCTAGGATTTCCCATTCTAGGATTTGGTTCTAGGATTTCCCATTCTCTCCATCTGTTTATTCTATGCTATCATGTCAGGGTCCACTGAGACACGAAACCGCGTCACGTTCAATGCCACCTGGAGAAACGGGTCATGTACAGCTTATGTCTCGGACAGATTGGTGGCACAATGCTCCTTAGATACACAGAAGGACACACTATGTAGCACAATGCTCTGCAGATGCACGGAAGGACACACTATGCAGCACAATGCTCCTTAGATACACAGAAGGACACACTATGTAGCACAATGCTCTGCAGATGCATGAAAGGACACATTATGTAGCACAATGCTCTGCAGATGCACGGAAGGACACATTATGTAGCGCAATGCTCTGCAGATCCACGAAAGGACACATTATGTAGCACAATGCTCTGCAGATGCACGGAAGGACACATTATGTAGCACAATGCTCTGCAGATGCACGGAAGGACACATTATGTAGCACAATGCTCTGCAGATACACGGAAGGACACATTATGCAGCACAATGCTCTGCAGATACACGGAAGGACACATTATGTAGCACAATGCTCTGCAGATACACGGAAGGACACTTTATGCAGCACAATGCTCTGCAGATGCACGGAAGGACACATTATGTAGCACAATGCTCTGCAGATGCACGGAATAACACATTATGTAGCACAATGCTCTGCAGATACACGGAAGGACACATTATGCAGCACAATGCTCTGCAGATACACGGAAGGACACTTTATGCAGCACAATGCTCTGCAGATACACGGAAGGACACATTACGCAGCACAATGCTCTGCAGATACACGGAAGGACACATTATGCAGCACAATGCTCTGCAGATACACGGAAGGACACTTTATGCAGCACAATGCTCTGCAGAACTCATTAATACACCAGTCAGTTCCTTTCAGTTTTATCCCTTTATTTTGGTATAATAGAGCATCTTCCGGTGAGACGCCTCCTAACCTCTGGCCGGTGTCGCTGGTTACAGAGCCTGGTCACTGTTTAATAATTCCCCCGTCCCCCTCACTTACAAAGCGCTTGCGGCCCCTGCAGGAGAAAGAACACATGGCAGTAGGGATTATACACAGTATAACCAGAGTCATGAGATCAGTTCCCTGCACTGACTCCTCCCTCTCATACCGAGCTCCTCCCCCCATACACATGTGCTGCAGGGAATAGGTGTGGCCTATGCTCTTCCCCCTCATACTAAGCTCCACCCTCTCATACGGAGCCCTTCCCCATCATATATCTGTACTATAGGAAAGAGGTGACCTAAGCTCCTCCCCTCATTCTGAGCTCCACCATCTCATACGGAGCCCCTCCCCATCATATATCTGTACTACAGGAAAGAGGTGTGACCTAAGCTCCTCCCCTAATACTGAGCTCCGCCCTCTCATACTGAGCCTCTCCCCCTTGTCTACCTGTACTACAGGAAAGAAGTATGACCTAAGCTCCTCCCCTCATACTGAGCTCCACCCTCTCATACTGAGCCCCTCCCCCTCATACACCTGTACTACAGGAAAGAAGTATGACCTAAGCTCCTCCCCTCATACTGAGCTCCACCCTCTCATACTGAGCCTCTCCCCCTCGTCTACCTGTACTACAGGAAATAAGTAAGACTTAAGCTCCTTCCCTCATACTGAGCTCCACCCTCTCATACTGAGCCCCTCCCCCTCATACACCTGTACTACAGGAAAGAGGTATGGCCTAAGCTCCTCCCCTCATACTGAGCTTCACCCTCTCATACTGAGCCCCTCCCCATCATACACCTGTACTACAGGAAAGAGGTATGGCCTAAGCTCCTCCCCTCATACTGAGCTTCACCCTCTCATACTGAGCCCCTCCCCCTCATACACCTGTACTACAGGAAAGAAGTATGACCTAAGCTCCTCCCCTCATACTGAGCTCCACCCTCTCATACTGAGCCTCTCCCCCTCGTCTACCTGTACTACAGGAAAGAAGTATGACTTAAGCTCCTCCCCTCATACTGAGCTCCACCCTCTCATACTGAGCCCCTCCCCCTCATACACCTGTACTACAGGAAAGAGGTGTGGCCTGAGCGCCCCCTCTGTAATAGCACAGCCCCCCATGTTGCTTCCATTGCGGATACTTCTGTCGTGTTGTTTGTCTGATAGAGGCAGGATATGGAAAGTTCTGTGACATAGGGGCAGACTGAATTGGCGGCGGCGGGGGGGATGACAGCGTCTTTTTTCTTGCACCCCCAGAGCGAGTCTGATATTTCCTAAAATCTGTAATTTTAGGAGAAATCACCGGGACCTGCTCCGGCACGCTGGCGACACCCCCCCTTAGGACTTCCAATTCCTTAATTAGTCTGTAAATACTCACCTTCCGAAGCGCAATCTTCTGCATACAACGTCGGGAGCTGGGTCTGCGGCGGCAGCGGGGAGTATGTGAGTGCGTGTGAACCCCAGTATGGGTGACCCCCCCCCCCTGTGTAGTATCTCCCTCCCCTCTCACCTTGGAGACAGCCACTGGGAGAACTACATCTCCCAGCAGCAGCCGCAGAGACCCCTGGAGACGTCCGGAGAAGCGAGTATAGTTTTTTCTCGCACAGCCCCGAAAAGCCCACAATATTTTTTAATTTTTTTTTTAATGGATACCGCGGGTATCAGGGGCGCACATACCCACATTAATCCAAAAATGTGGTGAGGCTTTTTTACCTTGTGTGCAAATAAATTCCCCCCTTAGAGTGTGTGTGGTAAACTGAACTTCTTGTCTGTTTCCAATGGTAACTGCTAAAAATGCTTAAGGTAACAGCGTGCATTAGAGCGCGCTGCGACCCGACACAGGGGCTAAATCAGGTGGGACGGCAGTGTGCGAGCCAACCGCTAAAAATGAGAAAAGATGCGGGCGCACCAAGCGCTGCGGGAGCGGAGACCAGCAAACAGGGGGTGTTGCGGCACGAACGGGGGCGTGATAGCCGCTGCGATTGGAAACATGGAGGCGGAGGCATCCTTCATTTAAGCTAACAAGCAGCGCTTGCGTTGCGATCACAATTTCTGCTTGTTGAAGGGGCGGGGGGGCGGCGGTCAACGTGCGATCGATTGCAGATTCATTACGCCCACAGAACGGACACCCAGGAATTGCGCGGTGGAGTCCGCGCCTGTGTCAGCATAGGGACTGCGCCCGGGCGCGTATCCTGATTTATCCAGATCATTGGTGTATACTGAGGACATGGTGCGAGGACGCAGGACTCACCCTCTGTAGCCGGGCGTGTAATCATCTGTTTATTGGTCGTCCGTGTATACACACAACACTAAGGCATAAATACCGCGTTGTGCGCGTTCTGTAACTCCTTGCAATTCAAAGAACGTAGGGATAAATGTGCTATAGCGGCACACGGCACTGAGGTGACGCAGGACTGACACCTTGTCTGCCAGAGCGGGGAAGCTGCATCAGTTTGTGTCTCCTCTGCGCATGTGCGAGTTCCCCAGCGCAGCCCGGCGGCCGCCAGTGTCACCTCTATGCCGGCTGTGGTGAATGGGCATCACCACCTGCAGCTGTCCGTTCATACAGTGCCCAAGCAACTCGGCCCTGCTGTCACTGGGCACACACTGCGGCTATCAGACATGGGGGGAAGCGCTGACACAGTACCCCCCATATCGGCAGCTCTTATATTTACCCCATAGTTTCCACTGGAAACACCTTATACACATACTGAGCTCCTCCCCCTTATACTGAGCTCCTCCCCCTCACACCTGTGTGCAGGAAAAAGGCGTGTCCTATGCTTCTCCCTTTCACATACACCTGTATACAGGAAAGAGGAGTGTCCTAAGCTCCTCCCCCTCAAACACCTGTGCTACAGGAAAGAGGCGTATCCTAAGCTCCTCCCCCTCTAACACCTGTGCTACAGGAAAGAAGCGTATCCTAAGCTCCTACCTCTCAGACACCTGTGCTACAGGAAAGAGGCATATCCTAAGCTCCTCCCCCTCAGACACCTGTGCTACAGGAGAGGCGTATCCTAAGCTCCTCCCCCTGACAAACGCCTGTGTACGGGAAAGAGGCGTGTCCTAAGCTCCTCCCCCCCACAGACACCTGTATACAGGAAAGAGGCGTATCCTAAGCTCCTCCCTCTGACATGCGTGACAATAGAAGCTCCTGGGAGGTGAAATGCCCCCACGTCACCCACCTGGATGGGCACTCGTCTCGTAGCTGCTGGGTAATGACCCCTTCCTGGTAACACAGATCCACCAGCTTCTCCATCACACTGTGGGCCAGAGGGACGTCCAGGGTGAGATCCGGCAGCTCGGAGTAGACCCGCTGGAAGCCCTGTATGACACAAACAGTAAGTACCAGGCATGGACACCTACAGCGTGACTGCTACCGGACACATAAACTCACCCGGTTCATCTGGTCCAGGGTTATCAGACCACTCTCCCATAACGCCTTCAGGAGATTCACCGCCATCAGCACGTGTCCTTCAGCCGAGCCTTCCAACACCAGCACCACGGCCTGCGGACAGAGACAGCGGTCAGAGAGGAGAGGTCTATCCTCTGCTGTTCTCATATGGTCAGAGGCTGTGTAATGGGGACAGGGACCATAGACAGGGAATACACCGCAGCCCTGGTTGCAGAGCTTGCCAGGAACTTACCATGGTTAACTCCCTTTATGCGAAGTACATAGGGTCCACAGGGAAATATCGGGGGCGTAGAGATGGATCTGGATCCAGGCACCAATAGGTTAAAGCTTTAGCTGTCCCAGGATACATAGCTTCCCTCCTTTATAACACCGCCTCCAGGCACTGGTAGCTCAGTTTTGTTAACAAGTCCAATGCAGGAAGTAGAAAAGGAGAGAAGGAAGATGTTAGGCACACAAGAACACATTGTGACAGACAGGAGAGGGTAACCAGTGGCCAATGCCATACAAACCCAAAGAAGCTAGGTGCGTCAGGGTGGGCGCCCTGTGGAACCTATGTACTTCACAGAAAAAGGGTTAACCATGGTAAGTCTACCATAACTCTTATTTTCTGTAGCAGATTACATAGGGTTCCACAGGGAAACATCAGGGATGTCCTTAAGCAGTACCTCAAAGGAGAGGACGCGCCTGAGCGGATGTGAGAATCCGGCATCCAAAGGAAGCATTCTGGGAGGCGAAGGTATCAAAGGCATAGAACCTAAGAAACATGTTCACTGAAGACCACGTAGCTGCCTTGCACAATTGTTCTGAGGATGCACCACGGCGGCCGCCCCAGAAGGTCCAACAGACCGAGTAGAATAGGCCTTATTTGAAGCCGGAACTGGAAGACCAGCTTGTGTATAAGCTTGTGTAATCACCATTCTAATCCATCTGGCCAGTGTTTGCTTGTGAGCAGGCCAGCCACGTTTGTGGAAACCAAACAGTACAAAGAGGACATCAGACCATCTAATGGAGGTTGTACGGTCCACGTATATACGTAGGGCCCTAACCACATCCAAAGACCGATCTTTAGCCGACAAGTCTAAAGAGATGAAGGCCGAAACCACAATCTCTTGGTTAAGGTAAAAGGATGAAACCACCTTAGGGAGGTAACCAGGTCTAGTCGGGAGAACTGCCCTGTCCTGGTGAAAAATTAAAAAAGGCAGGACGACAGGACAATGCGGCTAAGTCCGAAACCCTCCTTGCAGAGGCAATACGTTAAATGGCGGTAAGCCATTTTATGTCTACTGATTCAAGGGGCTCGAACGGAGGTTCTTGAAGAGCCCTCAATACAAGAGATAAGTCCCATGGAGCCACTGGAGGGACACAGAGAGGCTGAATACGTACCACGCCCTGAAGGAACGTGCGTACATCAGGTATGGAGGCAATCTTGTGTTGGAACCATACCAACAAGGCAGAGATGTGTACCTTGAGAAGCAATCCGAAGGCCTAAAGGTGTGTACACGCGGTTCAATGACTATATAGTCAAAATCGTAAGGAAAGTTAGTGCATATCGCACAGGGTGCCGATGTGCGGTCCCGCGGGATCAGCATAGCAAGAAATAAAACAGACTGTGCAGGCAGCCCAACATTGACTATATCAGCGGGGAATAGTCAATGTCGGGCTTACGCCGCATTGCGCCGTGTGTAGATGGCTTTAGTCCAAACCTCTCTGTGGAAAAGCCAGAATTCTGGAAGCTCTGAATTTAGAGGCATCATAATTCTGAGCAGCACACCAGGTGAAGTAAGAATACCATACTCGGTAGTAAATCCGGCCAGAGGCCGGTTTGCGGGCCTTCAGCATAGTCTGAATAACAGAGTCTCAGAGAATCCTTTGGTCCTTAGGAGTGATGCTTCAAGAGCCACACCGTCAAAGCCAGTCTGACCAGGTCCAGATACAGGCAAGGGCCTGCTGTAGAAGGTTTGTCGCTGAGGAAGCAGATGGGGAGGCTCTGCCGAGAGTCCCTGTAGCTCTGAGAACCAGTTAAGTCTGGACCATGCTGGAGCGATCAGAATGAGAATTCCTCCTTCTTGTTTGTACTTCCGAAGGACCCTGGGCAGAAGTGTCACTGGAAGGAATATGTAAGCCAGACGCAAGTTCCATAGGACTGCCAATGCGTCCACGAATGCTGCCTGAGGATCCCTGGTTCGTAATCCGAAGACTTGAACCTTGTGATTGTGTCAAGACGCCATGAGGCCCCATCTGTCTACCAGGAGTTGGAAGACTTCGGGTTGAAGACCCCACTCTCTAGAGTGAACGTCCTGGTGTCTGAGGAAGTCCGTTTCCCAGTTTAGGACACCTGGTATGAACACTGCCAATATGGTCTGTATATGGTGTTCCACCCATTAAAGGATCTTGGATACTTCCAACATTGCTTCTGGTACCGCCTTGATGGTTGATGTAGGTCACCGTGGTGGCATTGTCAGACTGTACTTGAACAGACCTGTTCTGTACCAGTGGAAGAGCCAGAGACAGTGCATTGAACACTGCTCTCAATTCCAGAATGTTGATGTGAAGCAGGGATTCTTCCCTGGTCCAAGGACCCTGAAAGGATTGTTGCTCTGTCACCGCTCCCCAACCCCAAATAATGGTGTCCGTTGTTAGTAGGACTCAGTTGGGGATCCAGAAACGATGGCCCATGCTCAAGTGCTGGTCCTGTAGCCACCAGGACAGCGACGAGTGCACCTCCGGAGTCAAGGAGATCATCTCAGCTCTGATTCGATGAGGTAGGCCGTTCCACTTGGATAGGATCAAATGTTGTAGAGGACGGGAATGAAACTGAGCATACTCTATCATGCCGAAAGGAAGACAACATCAGACCAAGCACTTGCATCGCCGAGTGTACTGACACTCTGGGGCAACGGGGGAAGTGTCATATCTTGTCCTGAATTTTCAGAACCTTGTGTGAAGAAAGAAACAGTCTTTGACTGTGGGTGTCCAGAAGTGCCCCTAAGTGTACCATGCTCTGAGATGGAACCAGGGAGGACTTTCTCCAATTTATCAGCCACCCGTGGGCTTGAAGGAAAGTTACCGTCAGTTGGAGATGATAGAGGAGAACTTCCTGTGAATTTGCCAGGATCAGAAGATTGTCCAGGTATGGCAGGATTCGGATCCCCTGGCGACAGAGGTAAACCGTCATAACAGCCATGACCTTGGTGAAGATACGTGGAGCTGTCGCTAGTCCAAATGGCAGAGCCTGGAATTGGTAATGTAGGTTGCCAATAGCAAATCGCAGGAACTGCTGTATATCCAGGGATACCATAGTGTCTCCGGGTTCCATAGCCAGAACTATAGAGCACAAAGTTTCCATACAAAACTTTGATACTCTCACAAACTTGTTCAAAGATTTGAGGTTGAGTATAGGCCGGTGTGACCCGTTGGGTTTTGGGTACCAAGAACAGGTAGAGTAATAACCTCTGCCCCTTTGGGACTGAGGAACCGGCACAATCACTCCTGTACGAAGGAGGGCCTCGACCACAGTTTGTAGAGTTTGCGCCTTCAGCGGGTCCGATGAAAGGCCCGTGGTGAAGAACTGGTGAGGGGGACGTCCCTTGAATGAGACAGTGTACCTGTGAGAGACAACTTCTAACACCCAAGTGTCCGAAGTGATCGTGTGCCAGACCTGGGCGAAGTGCAGAAATTGGCTTCCCACCCTGGGGTCCCCCAGGGGGAGGCCCGACCCGTCAGGCAGTAGGCTTGTCAGGCTTAGAGGCAGGCTGACGGGCTGCCTAGGGCTGTTAAGTTTGGGCTTTTAGGGTTTGGGATTGCGAGACTGTCTAGGGTATGACTGACCTCTCCCTTTTCCCCAAGGCTGAAAGGAATGAACAGCAGTATTCTTGGCCTTTGCAGTAGGATTAGTAGCGGGGAGGAAAGCTGTCTTGACAGCCGCCAGTTCAGACACTTATTTAGGTCTTCCCCAAACAGAATGTCCCCAGTGAAGGGGAGGATTTCCAAGGTTTCATTACCTGCAGCTCCCAATATAGGGAGTTACTCATATCCCGTTTTGTACACCAGAGAAAAAGAACAATTATGAAAGCGCTGGTATTCAATTAAAATAAGATTTTTTTTTTTATTATTATTTTTTTTTTTATAGTACTGTTTTTATCTCAATTGTATATGCAGTCATAGCTCTTTAAAATTCCACTAAAAAGCAGTCTAAAATCACATTTTTATAATAACAATTTTCTCATGACCCAAAGAAAAGGAGGCTGGTTGTTTTATATGTGTATCGTCAGATTCGTCACAGATCTATTCAGTGTCTATGTGTAAAAGGATTTTTTAGGGGGGAAAAAAGGGGTGTTTATCTTTCAGTTATACACATATAAACCCTATACCAATGTCTCCTACAATACTAAGATCACAGACACACACATATACACACACACACACACACACACACACACACACATATACAAACAGGTTGAGTATCCCATATCCAAATATCCGAAATACGGACTTTTTTGAGTGAGAGTGAGATAGTGAAACCTTTGTTTTCTGATGGCTCAATGTACACAAACTTTGTTTAAGACACAAAGTTATTAAAGATATTGTATTAAATGACCTTCAGGCTGTGTGTATAAGGTGTATATGAAATACATATATATATATATATATAAACAGAAGTCCAACAGTGTGGAGGTGCACTCTTCCAGTTAAATAATTTCTCACAAGTTCATCTTTCACAATAGCTTTATTGCAGTCAAATTTAGGCTTATTTAATCGACGTTTCGATCCTCAGTTTAGGATCTTTATCAAGATAAGCTTCCAGTTTATGAGAGCATCATATATTGATTACTGAAAAAACACAGAGTAAAACACATAAATATACATACAGTAAAAAAACAAAATACAATAAGGAAACAAACAAATAAAACATCAGTGGACCACCACGCCCCTCTTGGTCAATTATCAAAAAAGATTCATTAATCACCAAAGTGAATCATAAGTATTGGCCAGTGTCTCTATAGATAATTACCGTGTGTAAGCAAACCTACACCAAGGATATATATCACACCGTGCTCAGATACCAGGTATAAACAACCTATGGAATAGGTAAAAACTAGCTTCATAATGTCACTGGCCCTGTGCACTTACTCAGACTAATCAATATGTCAGGTTCAGACAATACCAGGGCTGTAGGGTTAATAAGGCCATATTCAAGTAGAGTTTCTGTAGATAAATCAATCAATGCATATATCTGTAAAGGCACTCCAACACACTAACATGTATATATAATCCATGTGTGTGTGCATTTTCACCAATGGGTGAACATAAACCTTAGTACTTACTATTATGTTTATTAGAGTTCACTCTCATGAGACGGCTTAGGCAACCAGAATAATCACTGTAAACAGACACACAATAAGCCAACCTCTCAGTCTATTGGAGACCAATAATACAGTTACTATCTTACCAAGGGTACAAAAACTACAGTAC